>NW_011499983.1:410002-487129 GCF_000495115.2 Populus euphratica | reverse complement strand
TATATATTTGGATAGCAGTCAAATGAAATTGGGTCACTATAGAGGCTAGACTCAATAGAATTTAGGAGTGAGTCTTGGAAGTTTTGAAATCTAGCATCTCGAAGGAAAGCTAGAATGGAGGTGTTTAAATCTTCTTTTGTAAGGGGTTTTATCCCAATTTGAACAAGGCCAATGTGAATGTATTTATTGTTTCTGGCTAGATGTTTTTTTAAGGATTTTTTAGAGAAGATTTGGATGGTCTTAAAAGGTTTTGTAAGATGAATATATCTTTCTTTAGTTTTGATAGTAAAATCTATTTTGAAAATATCATATTTGGATTTTTGATAAATCTATATTTAAAAAAGTTTTGGAATCTTCTAATCATCAATGTTTTTTATAAGATCTTCAATTGTTATCTCTTCACTTTGTACAATCTTTCTACTTTCAGAAGTTTCAGAGGTAAAAAAGGCTGAAATAGAATTAGTCCTATGAAAAAAAGAATCCATAGTTTGAAAAGATAAACTAGAATCCACACACACACATAAGAAGGTTTAAACATAAGGCTCTAATTTAGATATTAAACAAAGAAATACTTTAAGGTTATTACAACATACACTTGTAGAATTCTACACAACATAATCCTGTGAATAGTTTCCAATTAGCCAATGTTAACATATTGGGCACTTTTAATTAATCATGACTTACCCAAGTAATTTTTTTTTAAGAAAAGAAATAAAAGTCAGAAAAATAATGGTCATTCTTAATTAATTATGTCAATTCAATTACTTAAATTATAAGTTAAACTAATTTATTAGGTTATGCTATGCTAAGGCTTGAACTAAAAAATTTTCAATGTAAAAACAATATCCAGACTGCAAGGATTCTTTCCAAATAAGAAGTTTACAAGTCAAAAGGTAACAAATAATAAAATTCGTATTGCATTTGCTAACCTATGTCGTAAAACCTTTTTAAGCTTTGATTGACCTAAAATTTTAACTCAATATAGAACAATAAGTCTGGACACTTTTGGTAAAATTTCAACCCGATCCAACAATCAAGTTGAGAACTATGCTTGATAGCGAAAAACTGAACAAAATGCATAATTATGCTAGAATCTTAATTTCCTTATTCATCCTGTTCTTAGATCATATAAGAGCTCTTTGGCATTATTTTTTAATCTGGCCAATAATTCAATTGTGAAACCTCTTGATCTGATTATTTTCCTACCTCAAGTTTCAAATTAAACTATGTGGGAGTTATCCCAAGATGAAATAGTCATCTTGATAGGCTTGAAGGCTACCTAGATTATCAGTAATAGTTTTGAATTTTAAAAAATCAAGATAAAATATTTTCTTAATATTAAAACAATAATATATTAGATCGATCAGGGCTTTGTGGTTTAACTTGCTAAACCTGAGACCCGAGTCATAAACTTCATTGGGTTTAATAACTCTTTTTTAAAATAGAAAAACTATCTTTACTTAATTATATTATAATAAAAATAAATGTTCACAAAATCAAGTACTAACCAGATACCAGAATGTTTATTTGAAACTAAGATAATCATATAAAAATCAAATCAAAACAAATCATGAAGGTCAATTCAAAATCAACTAATTATTAAAAGATAAAATTAAATAATATATATAAAAATAATGAGTGATTTGCTTGCATTGTTTATATAAATGGTGCAAGAAGGTGATTCCTTATTAAATATTTTAGTGTCTGAGTTTATTCCCTCTAATTTTTTTTAGTGTTATTGGTAATAATAATTAAATAGTTTTTATACTTTATTTGTTAAAATGCTATACAAAAAGCAATCATCTTTATCTACCACAAAGTATTTATAGCACAAATTTTCTTGATCATATCAATTGCTTAGATCTACTTAAAATTGTATTAAACTAGTATTTTAGATGAGGATTGGCAATGGTTGTGTAAACCCCCGTTGAAAATTAGGTAGGAAAAAAAATCTAAATACTTATAAAATAGATTTATTAAAAATATCAAATAAATATTAGAACAGATCATGTACGAAAAGAAATAAACAAATATAGAAAAGTGAATAAAATATTACTAGGAGTGAGTTATTTGGAAATAAAATTATCATTATGTAACTAAATAAAATTCAAATTTACCGAGTAAAAAGTTTATAGAAAAATATTGGGATCTAGAAATTTTATCTTAGAAACAAGAATTTATTATTTAGGATATGAAGAGAATTTGGTATTGAAAGTTACTACATCATTGGTTTGATTGTAAGAAAGGTAACACAATTATACTACTCTTCTACAAGAACTTGGGTTTTTCTTTATGTTGTTTAACAATGAAGAAGGTTAATGTCTTTGTTTAATTCACATGTTAACAATTCTATATCTTAGATTAATTGGTTGGCATACCTATGTAAACCTAGGTGTTGTTAGTTTGAGAGAAGGAAAACACAATAAAAAAAAAAAAAGCATGGATGATATGTCGTTTATATTTTACTTTTTTTAATAAAAAAGCAAGCTCAATAAAAAATATAAAGCGAGCTCAGATGTGTGAGCATTGTTTTATAAATTGTTATTCAAATTTTAATAATTGTTTTCAATTATTATGTATATGACATAAAAATTTATTCATGAAAGTTCAATTCAAATCACTTTTTTAATCTTAGAATTTTTAGATATATTTTTAATTTGTTGTGATAATTATAGAATATTCTTTTAATAGCAATAATGATTCTAGTTAAGAAAAAAAATATTGCATCCATCGAGATAAACAAAAAATATGTTAATAAGAAAATTTATCTTGATGGAGAAAAATTCAAAACGACTAAATTTTCAAGTTTAATAACAATGCCTAGAAGTTTCCTTAGACTTGGATATTTTGTTTTATGTTTAAAGTGTTTTTGATCTCCGTGACATAGCATTAACATACAAACTTGTATATTTTTAAGATAGCATTTGGTCACTATCCAGGACAATAAAGACAGAGGCAATAAAGACAGAAAAGACAAGATATAAAAGAAGATGGAGATAGAATTGTGTTCAATAATAATGTACAAGACAAAGTGATTATCTTTATATCATGTTTAGTTATTGTGAATAAGAAAGAATAAAATATATAAAAAATTATTTTACCTTTAATATTTATTGTTATCAAACTTATATATTTTAAAAAATAATTAGTTTTATTTTTTTACTTTAGTTTACATTAAGTGTTGAAATTATTAATATTATAATAACCCTAATTATAAACCAAAACTGATTTGACAAGTTAGTCTAAGACATAGATTGGTCCGAGTTTTAGAAAAAAAATAGAATAATGATTAACTAGACCTGACTTGGTAAAAAATATGAGTGAAGTTAAGATAAAACACGAGTAAAAAATCCATTGATTTTTTTGAAAAGAAAATTGGTCAAAACAAGGTTTTTTTGACTATTTTTTTTTAAATTGGGTTAATCGGGTTGACCTTTCCAACCTGTGACCTAAATCTTTTCTTGGGTCAACTTCTAAATTGAGTTTTAAAAATATAATATTAGTTATTTTAATCTATACATTGACTCAGGTCAACCTGTGTTGACCCTCTTGACTCGTGACATAGGCCTTGCTTCTATCAACTCTCGAGTTGGGTTTTAAAATTATTATAATAACTATTTTAATCTTTACATTAATTTGGGTCGACTCTCTTGATTCGTGACTCGCGTTTTGCCCCAAGTTGATTATTAAATCAAATTTAAAAACTATAATTATAATCATCTTTATTTTATGTTGACCCGGGTCAATCCGGGTTGACCTATATAACACGTGACTCAAGTCTTATCCCGAGTCGATCCCTGATTTGGATTTTAAAACTATAATAATAATTATTTTTATCATTACATTAACCTAGGTCAATAATTAACCTAATTCATGGCCCGAAAATTGCATAGGTCAACCCCCAAATCGAGTTTCAAAATATGATAATAATTATTTTTATTTTTTTACTAATACAAGTCATTTGACTCGTGACTCGGGCCTTAACCGGTGACCTAGAATTTGCCCCGGATCAACCTCAAAGTTGGATTGTAAAACTATAAAAATAATTATTTTTACATTTATATGTCTTAGTTAGACAAATTGAAATTGAGAGTTTTTTATAGGGATATTTTAGAAATAAAAAGTAATAAATATTATCTAGAGACATGTCCCCTCTATACCACATGTTTTGGAAATATAAAAATTCACTCCAAAATTATTCTAAAGATAAATTTATTTTTATGTATTTATCTTTGTCTCTTTAACTAAATATATTTATATTTTTATTGTCTTTGTCCTTTTTATCACAAGAAAATGACCAAACATTACCTAAAAGATTTACAACTGCTAATCACAAACTTGGCTTTATTTCATCTTTGATTTCTTCTTAATAATATCTCACCTATATATGGAAGCACTTAATCAAAATCTAAGTTAATTTAAAGATTGACTTTAAAAAAATATATTTATAGAGTCATGTTTGAATATTGATGTTTTTTATTGGCTTAGAAAACTTACCTACACACCAAAACCAACATGTGTGAAACATTTAGATTTAATAGTATATGTATAATTTATTATCATAATTAATATACTAGTCAACTCACTAACTTAATATAACTTAATATGACTTATAACTTGTTGATCTAGAATTTTAGCTGAATCAAGCTTTAAACAGCATATAATAACTACTTTATAAAATTACTATGAACTTCCCTTTTATATCTTCTTGTTTACTCATTTGATTTTATGAAGTTAAGATGTTGATTAAACTCTAAGGTAGCATGTATTTATTATCTTTGAATAAAAAAAATAAAGATAGTAAAAACAAAAATATGTTTTGTTGAAAAGATATACATATAAAAATAATTTTTTTAAAAGGATAATTTTAGAGTGAATTTATGCACTTTCAAAACAAAAGGTACAAATAAGACATATCTTTATAAATAATATTTTTTATTTTTATTCCTAAAATATTATTGTAAAAAACTTTCAGTTTTAAAATTTTTTAATAAGATTATCATCGTTGTAAAATCTAACTCGAGGGTCGACCTGGGACAAAACTCGGGTCATTGTTTGGATTGATCATTGACTTGAGTCAATAAAAAAATAAAAAGTGATTATTATTGTAATTTTAAAACCTAACTTGGAGATCGACTCAGGACAAGACTCGAGTTATAGATTAGGAGGGTCAACTCTGGTTGAATCGAGTTAATATAAGAATAGAAATAGTTATTGCAATAGTTTTAAAACTTGACTTAGAGATCGATCTGATGTAAGCTCAAGTCTTGGGCTAGGAGGGTTAATATATTGATAAAAATAATTATTATCATGAGTCGACTCGAGATAAAGCCTAGGTTATGGGTTGGGAGGGTCAACCTAAGTTGACCTGATTTTATTTTTTTAAAAAAATCAACATAATCTTGTTTTGACCCTTTTTTTATAAAAAAAAAAACAATGGGTTTTACCCCATGTTTATCCTGAGTCAACTCGTGTTTTATCTTGAATCAACTCGGTTTTTTAATTCATCTATTTTTTTTAAAACTTAGATTAATCCAGGCTTAGAGACAACGAAGTCCCAAATAGATTCACTAGGTTAGTTTAGGTTTTATAACTAGGATTATTATAATATTATTAATTTCAACACTTACTAAAAAATAAAGTAAAAAAAAATCTAATTATTTGTATAAATATATAAATTTGACAATAATACATATTAAAGATAAAATAATTTTTTTATATATTTTTTTATCATTATCAAATAAGATATATAAATAATTACTACATAACACAATTTTATTTTCATATCCTTTTCTATATTATTTTCATGGTTTTTTTTTATTCAGGACAATAACCAAATATTACCTAGTTATAACTTATAAAAACATATCAGTTGTCATTTTCAAGCCTTTCTCTTATCATTTTAAATAAATTGAAACACAATTGTGAGAAGAAGTATGTTTGGTATTGTGTAGCTTTTATAGTTGTGTTTTGAAAAAAGTTATTTCATAAAAAATACTTTTGATTAGGGATGGTTTGATATTTATATATATTTGGTTAATACTATAGTTAAAATTGAGGTTGAACAAAAATTAGTTTAATGTGTTTAGTTAAGAATACTTTTCAAATTGAGGTTATAAAATAATTAAAAAAGATATATAGTAATATTGATGATTTTTAATTTAAATATTATAGATTTAACTAATGTTATTATATCATGAAATAAATAATACTTTATATAAAATATTTTTATTATTCCATTAAACTATCTACAATTCCATCACGTACAAAATCCATCTAACAAGGACTACAGTTTTCTTGGTTTCTTAAGCGCACAACAACATTAGAAACAAAATTAAGATTGCGATCAAATTTTACAAATGTTACATCATCGAGAGATCTTCTTCTAATTTATGTAGTGTCATTGAATAATGTTAAACACTAGTTTTTTGAATAAAATATAATTAAAAATAAAAAAATTAAATTTTTTTATTGGGTCGAACCTAATTCAATGCATTTAGCTTTGGACTAGACCCGGTCCAGCCGGAACAATTATGATAAATCCCATAAATAATAAATAATATTTTATTAATTATCAAATAATTATTTTTTTTATAATTTATTTTAAAAATAAAAGCAACACAAAAACAAATAGGTTCGAAAATGTAAAAGACATGTGATTAAAGTGACACGCAACATTTTGATATTATCTGTATTTTGATGTATTTCCATTAATTTATAATATACAAGTATATTTGCACGTTTCTTTTATTTGGATAGAACATTTTTTGAATAGAATTTGTTTTTATTGGAATTCCAGATTTATGATAATTTTTTTAATAATAAAAATAGCATTGAATAAGCTTGCATGTCAATTAAAACTAAAAATATGTTAGATACGATGGATTGAACATGATAATATAACTACCAAATAATATTACATTGAATTGAACTAGATAATATATGTTCTTATTCTATGTTTGATGCACACGAGACAAGATTAAATAATTTTGTTTTTATTATTGATATTTTTTCAATTATTTGTTTTAGTTTTTTCATTTTCATTTTTATAATATTTTAGTCTTTACTAGAATTTCTTTGCCATCCAAAACAATCTAGTTCTTAAATTAAAAAGTTTTTACAATTAAACTCTTACATGCACATATTTATTTTAATAAAATTGGTTAAATTTTAGTTTATTAAATTAAAAAATAAATAAATGATAAATAGATGATGTAAAAATTAAAAAAATATTTTTTGTACAAATTTTTTATCTTGAAAAAAACTTTGGACAAAACAATGATCAATTCTTGTCATGTGAAAGTGTATATCAAATAATTTGAAGGTGTATAAGAATGTGATTGTAATTATTTTTTAAAGTATTTTTAATTTAAAAATATATTAAAATAATTTTTTTATTTTTAAAAATTATTTTTAATATCAGTCTATCAAAATAATATAAAAACTTAAAAATATTAATTTTAAATAAAATAAAATAATTAAAAATTGAGTGCGGAACACTTCATTTATAAATTGCCATGTGCAACAAATATATCACAACTTGTTTTTATTGTATTTTATTATGATCTGTTTTGTGCTTTATATTATTTAATATATTAAAATAAATTTAATAAATTATATTGAAACAAGATCTAAAATTAGGAAGAGAAATAAATGTACCTTTCCCCGTCCCTCCAACAAAATGCTGAGCTATATATTAATTTTCAAGGCAGTGACAACTAGTTGTTCTAACTAATCCCTATAGTTTTAAATATGTTTACAATTCCGTCCCTTCATTAATTTTTCGTTAGTAAAATGTTGAGCTGTCAGCAATATTTCCTTAGTTTGTGCCGCTAACTTAACGGTAAAATGTGATTCAAGGATCAATTAGTTATTTAGATGAATTCGAGGGATTAATCTGTTTGTTTAACAAAAATACAGACACTAGTTTAATAGAATTCACCTCAAATTTTAATCATCATTTGCGTGCGTGCGTGCGACCGAGCAAGCGAGTGATTGCTCGTTAATTTTTTTAGAAGGAATCTGGAAAAGAATAAAGTCATCTATTTCACTTTGAGCCAGCATTCCTCACCTCGCTCCACCTCCCTCCCTCCGTCCTCCGACTCTCGGAAACCGCCGCCGCCAAGAAGGCTTCAGATTTCTGCCAGGTGCTTCTTTTTCTATCATATTTTTGTTTTTAAAATTTATGGGTGTTTTCATTTATTTTATTGTAATTATTATTCAGAGACAGATTCTATTTTAATGAGTAAATTAAAAAGATAATAATCGATCCGAAGAAATCTCTGCTAGTGAACGCAATTCGATTTTAATAAGTAAATTAAAAAATATATACAATCGGATCCGATTAAATCGTTGCTCGTGAACGCAATTCCAAGAAACGCACAATCAGCCGATTCTAATATTTTCTTTTTCAAAATTTCCCCTTAATTTACATGATATTGTCCGATTTTTCTCACAGTTATTGTTGTAATAATCAAGCCCTGAATTCTTGAACCCAAATTTATTTTATTTTATTTTATTTTTTAGTGGAGAATAGAAATCAATTCAAATCTTTTAGGCTCGATCGATAACTTTTTAATTAGTTTATGCAGCAGCTGGAGTGGAAGGGATATCACTGCCGGAATGGCCGAAAAATGAGCTGTTTGGTTGATTCTTCTTTTTAGGAATTTGCTGAATTCTTCAAAATTATTGTATTCTTAACAACAATACGATATCCTTGGGTTTTATGCTCGCTAACACGGAAAAAAGAAAGAAAGAAAAGTATTTTAAATTTTATAATTTGGTCATGTTAACGTGAAAAAAATAAAAATAATAGGTCTAGACGCCTTGATAACCCTACATGATATATCTTTCTTTTTAGGACTGCTCAGCTGGTCTTGAGTATGAGGTGAAAGCTTGAGTAGGACAGTTAGTCCTAACCAAGGACTGTATTGTGATTGATTGAATTCAAAGTTAAGAGCATGTGAAAGTGTAAAATAAATGACTTCGTTCACTTCAACCCAAAGGCGCACCTGTGTGTCTAGTTAGGAAGAACATTTTATAACTTACCTCAAGGTCGAGCATGGTCAGGGTTATTGTGTTGTCTATTCCGAGAAAGATGTGCCTGCAAATTTAATCTTATTTCAACAAGAGTTGTTAAGTTGATTCTTATCAGTCTGCTCTTTAGAGTTGATGATAACATGAAATATTCATGGTTAATGCTTGTTGTTTTCTTCTTCATTTTCCTAGCTTAAAACATCCTAGATAATCTGTTCATGTTCTATTGTTTGTGGCCTCTTGGGGTATTTAGACTGCTGATATTCATCGGGGATTGAAAAGCCTTGTTTTCTGACTTTGTTTTGTTTTCTTCTTCTTTGTTTATTCTTTTGGGGATGTGGTATTCTCCTATCTCTATTTACACTATTGGCTCCACACAACATTTATTCTTTCAGAAAATTTAATAATGGGGGCTGGGGGGGGGGGGGCGGTTTGACGGTATGTATTTGCTTGTGAGTAAAAATTGGCAAGCACTTGAAAAAGGTCCTATGCTGAATCTAAATTGGTAAGATGTGATATACTGATATCTAGAAAGATAACTTAATCTATCTATTGAAGTAAAGCATTTAAATGCGTATACAATGTTTTTGGAACATTAAATATCTATTTGATCAGAATCTGTGAACCTAAAACCACAATGAGTTTGTCATTGTAAACATTGCATCAATGATGTATCACAAGTGTTTCTAGAAACCATCAAGTTAAAATTGAAGCACCATGAGTTTCTCTATGGCTTGGTTTACCAACACTCACCATCTGTTGGTGTGGCAATTTATGAACTAGCTGGCTAGTTTTTTGCGTCCCTGGTTTTAGAAGCACCATGAAGATTCAGGCCCAAATCTTGCTTATAATACCTGAATACCCAAGATCCTAGCACCTTGACCTGAATGGTCGTGTATATTTGTTATGGCTGTTCAGATATTATGCATCCATATTTGGTAGAATTCTTTAATAGAGTACATGCTATTGGATGGAAGTTCTTTTTAAATCTATTCAAGTCTGAATAAACTGACATTCCAATTTTCATGACTTTAATGTGCGCTTACTCTTCTGTTGTTCCTGATTTTGTTTTTGGGGTCTATTCTAACGTGTAATATAATTATTATTTTTTTTTTGGGTGATAGAAGTGATTTTTTTGGTTGGCCAAAACCCCATGGATGCCAATAATTGGAGGCCCACTGCCCCAGGCAGAGAACCTGTGATGGACACAGGTGATTGGAGAACTCAATTGCAGCCTGACTCACGTCAAAGAATAGTCAACAAAATGTACGTATCTGTTTCCTAATATGTGCAAGTGCTGCAAAATAGTAAATCTTGTGTTTAAATGAAAGAAAAAGAGAAGGGCAAAAGGTTAATTAAAATCAGCAGGACTGCCATGAGGCAACCTCAAGTATCATACACTTCTGTTTTTGTCTTTTTCATTTTTCACGTGTTTCTCACAAGAAGTGAACTTCAGGGAATAAAAAGTGCTGGGAAGTAATTTTTGTTGGAACTTCTTGTGTAACATCTACTTTCGATGATGACCTCTAGGATGGCTGCATGAAGCTTGTTCCGCTTTAAATTTCAAGGTTAATCTATTGCTATATGCATTGGTGTTTCAATTTCAACCCTGAGTTGCAACTGAACTTAAATGAACAGTGTTGGATTTGAGCCTTCCATTTGCTTTAACTTCTACAGGGTTGAAATGATAGTTATCTTAAAGTACAAAAGCAGCAGACAAAAATCAATTAGCCACAATAGTGCATGGTTTCCTAGTTTCTCAGTATAAAGTGGAATGTTTTGGTGATATCTCTACATCCAAATTCATATAGACAGCTACTGTTGGCACTTGCAGTAGCCAATGAGCACTGTAGCGTATATATTGCAGCATGAGATAAGGTTAACTGATTGCATTTTCATAAAATTAAAAGGATTTCTCTTTTCTTTGTCAATTACAGTGCATGTATAAAGGTTTTCTTATTCAGAGTAAATGCTATTGTAATGTTTTCACAGAGTTCCTTTGGTTGGCAACTAATTCATTTATATATCTTGGAGCATAGCCATAGCCATAAATGGAAGGTTCTTCCAGTTCAAGAAAATTAACCATGAAGCTCGTAACTTGAATTTTAGACAGAAGGGTGGCCAAGTGAACTCCTATACCCTGTACCTCCGGAATAACACGGGGAAAGGAAGTAAAAATAGATGTGTGTGTTTTGATGCCATATATTACTTGACCGACACTTGCTTATATCATTATTTGTTTTTACATTTTTCTAATGATTCCTTTGTATACATTTCTGATATTGGTGTGGTGTATGAGTTCACGGTTCTTTCTCACTGCTGCTAACTTCTCTATACCTGCTTGTCATTAAAAATTAAATGTAATATTTTACATGTGCAGAATGGACACATTAAAGAGGCATCTTCCGTTTTCTGGTCAAGAGGGATTACAAGAACTCAAGAAAATTGCTGTACGTTTTGAGGAAAAGATTTATACTGCCGCCACCAATCAGGTATTCGACTAATGCTAGGTTCAATAATTTCAATATTCTCTAGACATGAATATACACATGCATAAGTTTGTTGATTTATACATGTACACATGTGTGTGTAGTTTGTCCACACTTCCTCACTGGTCATTCTGTAGAAGTTATCATCTTTTCGTTAATTCTCTTGACAAGTGTTTTATTTAGAGTGACCAAGGTCCTTTTCAAGTACAAGGGAAGTGTGCAAAATGCAAATAACGAATCAATACATAAATAATTAAATAAAAAGAGAGGACACAGAAGTATATCCTCACAGAAGATGCAAATACAGAAAGCCTAGCATATTAGAAAAAAGCATATATCCCTTTTCCCCCTTCTCTTGTAACATGGAGTGCGCAGAGATCTAATGTTTTGTTTTTGATATCTGATTTCAGTCTGATTATCTGCGTAAAATATCTCTGAAGATGCTTACAATGGAGACCAAGTCTCAAAATACCATATCCACTGGCAATGGTAACAAAACCCTGGATCCAGGAGGTAATAATGCAGCCAAGCATTGGATTTCTAAACATCCTTACTTTATGTTTTATATTTCACATTGTTATCAAACTCTTTTACATTTTATTGCTGCATATTGCTATATATATACCATGCTTTAATAAAAAAGTTGAGCAATTGATGAATGTTCAAAAAAATTACAGATTACTTTTGTTTTCTCTCCCCCCCCCCCCCCCCCCCAAAAAAAAAAAAAAAACCCCAAAATTGTCAAATGACACTTCTATGCTTTGAGGTAAAACCATCTTAATTATTTCCCTCATAACTTTAGGTGTGAACTGTCATTGTTTCATTTGTTTTTCTTGTTCAATGCCTTCTTTTTATCCTTTGACATGGTTTTCCTTTTTGCCTTTTATCTTGAACAGCATCTCATAGTATGCCGCCTCAAGTTCACAACCAGTCACACCCTAACTCATTGTCCGCTAATCAGTCTCAAGTGCGTCAGCAGTTATCACAGAACATGCAGAATAGTATGTCATCTAATGGAGTTCAAAGTTCTGCTGGTTTACAATCAGCAATGCCTTCTGTCCCCGGTTTAACCCAGACTATCCCAAACACTGTTGGACAAAATGCTAACATGCAGAGTATCTCTGGTGTTTCACAGAACCCAGTGGGGAATTCAATGGGACAAGGGATTCCCTCCAATATGTTTGTCAATTCTCAGAGACAAATGCCAGGCAGGCAACAGGTTATTCCTCCACAGCAGTCCCAAAACCCTCAGCAGTATCTTTATCAGCAGCACCAACAGCTTTTAAAGCAGAAGCTTCAACAGGGAAATCATCCACACTCACTTGTGCAATCTCACATCCAGCAGCAGCAGCAGCAGCAAAACTTGTTGCAGCCAAATCAGTTGCAATCTTCTCAGCAATCTAGTTTGCAAACATCAACTGTTATGCAGCCTTCAATGATGCAAACTGTCTCTGGCCTTCAACAGAACCAACCATCTTCTGTTCAACAGTCAACACAACCAATGCACCAGCAACATCCACAATCAGTCCTTAGGCAGCAGCAGCAGCAACCTCAACAGTCTGCTGGTATTCATCAGCAGCAAACACCAATGATGCAGCAGCCACTATTGCCTCCACAACAGCAGCTAATGGGGCAACAATCAAATACCACTAACATGTCGCAAAATCAGTTGATTGGACAACAAAACATTGTTGGGGACTTGCAGCAGCAGCAGCAGCAGCAGAGATTGCTAGGGCAGCAGAATAACCTTCAAAATCTGCAGCAGCAGCAGTTAATGGCTCAACAAAATAACCTCTCAAGCATGCATCAGCAACAGTTGGGCCCTCAAAGTAATGTCACTGGTTTACAGCAACAGCAGTTGCATGGAGCTCAGCCTGGTAACTCAAGCATGCAATCTAATCAGCACTCTCTACACATGCTGCAACAGCCCAAGGTTACGCTGCAGCAGCAAGCACAACAAAGTGGAAGTGCTTTGTTGCTGAATCAAGGGCAGCAGTCACACTCACAGCTGCCACAGCAGCAATTGATGGCACAGATTCAATCACAGCCTGGACAGCTGCAACAGCAATCAAATCCATTACAACGTGATATGCAGCAAAGGCTTCAAGCATCAGGCTCCTTGCTTCAACAGCCGAGTGTGATTGATCAGCAAAAGCAGTTATATCAACCTCAAAGAGCCCTTCCAGAAACGTCCTCAAGTAAGTTGTTCTCATCCTTGCAGCTTTCTAGCCTTGCTCCTACTTTAATTTGCAGCTTTGTGCTTTCATGTTAGATTATAACATATGTATTTAAATCTCTTGAAAATACAATAATGGTTCAAGTCAGGAATGCTCTTTTTGGTAGCTTTATGAGCTGCGGCTGCCACTTATGGAATCAGAAATGCCACTGCTATTGGAACCATTGCAATTGCACATACATTTGTTTGAATGATTACAAAACGTTATGGAGTTCCTAGCACTCCAAGTCCAAAAAGGAATTGTATTCCTATGTCAGAAAATACTAATGGTCCTATCTAGGATGGGGAAAACCTATTAAAGCTCCTTATTCTTTAGGAACAATAAAATACTAAATAGAAATAAAACCAAGACCTAAAATATTCCATAATTTTCAGCAAGTGTAAAAATTGCAGAAATACCCTTGTGTGTGGAAAACATTCAAAAAATACATGTATTCTAATCTTTTGTTGGCTGCATCAACATTTTTGTAGCATCCCTAGATTCTACAGCAGAGACTGGACATGCAAATGGAGCTGCTTGGCAAGAGGAGATCTCACAAAAGGTAATTTCTGTGGTTTACTGTTCATTATATGAAATTCATGTCATAGTCTTGCAAGATTTTAATGGAAAAGGTTTCCTGGAATTTGGTACAACGGAGTTATATTCAGCTATGGTTGGGATTAGTTAGGAAGCATTGTAAGTTCCATGATTGCAGCAACTAAGAAACGATAAATTACTGATAAGATGATTAAAGGTAAAATATTTAGATTTCTAGGTCGAGAGGGTTATTTTCTTGGTATTGAAATGACAATTTTTTCTATTGCAAATCTCTCTCTTTCAATTTTTTCCCTGTATTTCCATACATTTATTGTGTGATGAATTATTATTTTATTTTTTCCAACAAGTCCAATTGACAATACTTCTGACTGTAAGAGACAGGCTTGAAAACATGCGTGAATTGTTTCTGGATAGTCATTGTTATATTTGGTTAAGTGAACAGTTATTTTCAGGATTACAATCAAATTTGTTCTGAAACATGTGACAATGGAAGAAAGGAAAATAAGTGGACCTAATCCATTGAATCATGACCATGTCCAGTATCGTTGAATTTTATAGAAAACGAGGTTGAGATTCTGAATCGTTTAATGGCTGTAGTTGCAGTTCATAACTGCATATTTGATGAGGTCAATTTTTTTGTGCCTGGGAGGGTACTAAAACGGGAAGAGGAGTGGTTGTTGATAATTAGGATATAAGGGTAATAAATCCAAAGTTATAAAGCTAAGAAGTGTTTACCAAAGTTGTGACATCCATTGACTTGAGTTAGAACAATAGAAAAAAATGGTGAGTAGCTTGCCGTGAGACAAAGTAACTGAACTTGACCAACCCCTGAATCTTGCTGAAGGGGTAACTACACAATCCTTTGCATCTTTGCATGCAATCAATAACAATATTCTTTTTTGAGTTTTTGGCATTGATTCCACTCTGCTATTTTTATCTCAAACAATATATGCTGTCCTCTGCCATTTTATTTATTTATTTATTTTATCAATTCTCTCGAGTTTGCTTATGTTTCTTTCTGACTCTGGCACCTGAAGAAATCAAGCATATGATTGATAATGTTTTGCTGGTTATATGTACTTCTTAGATCAAAGTTATGAAGGAAACGTATTTGCCTGACATAAATGAAATGTACCAGAGAATTGCTACCAAGTTACAGCAGGTAAATTGTCTTTGTAATTTTTTCCGATTTATTTGCCTGCACATGATCAGCATTGCTTGTCACTGTATCATCTGCACTAATTACCTCCCCCACCCCCAACCACCCCACAACGATGCATTGACACAGAAGAATTGGAATAGAAACATTTTTTTCACTAATGTTTTACTAGTTTTGCTGCAAAGGGTCAATGCAATTTTTAATTCTCATGTATGTTAACTTTGCTTTCCAGCATGACCCTCTTCCGCAACAACCAAAGTCAGAACAGCTTGAAAAGCTGAAGGTATTCAAGGTCATGTTGGAGCGCGTGATAGCATTCTTACAGGTCTCTAAAAACAACATCACACTTAATTTCAAGGAGAAATTGGGTTTCTATGAGAAGCAGATTTTAGGTTTTCTAAACCCAAGCAGATACAGGAAGCCTGTTCCTAATCTACAGCAAGGACAACTTCCCCAACCTCATATTCAACCTATGCAGCAACCCCAATCTCAAGTTCCTCAATTGCAGTCCCATGAAAATCAACTGAATCCCCAGTTGCAATCAATGAATATGCAAGCTTCTGTACCAAAGATGCAGCAGAACAATATGTCAAGCTTGCTGCATAATTCTCTTTCATCTTTATCTGGGGATTCAACGTCACAATCAAACATGATGAATCCAATACAACCAGGCTCCAATTTAGATTCTGGACAGGGAAATGCACTGAGCTCATTGCAGCAGACACCTGTAGGATCTGTACAACAGAATCTCGTGAGCATTTCCCAACCAACCAATGTTAACACAATGTCAACACAAAGTGGGGTGAGCATGCTGCAGCCAAATATCCCCCTTCAGTCGAATTCCAATATGATTCAACACCAGCATCTAAAGCAGCAGCAGCATGATCAACAGATGCTACAAACACAGCAGCTTAAACGATTTCAGCAACGCCAGAATTTAATACAGAATCAACAGATGCTGCAGCAGCAGCAGCAGCAATTACACCAGCAAGCCAAGCAGCAGTTGCCTGCACAGATGCAGACACACCAAATTCCACAGCCGCAACAGATGAATGATATAAATGAGATGCGACAGGGGATTGGAATTAAGCCAGCAGTCTTCCAACAGCATCTCCCAACAGGTCAACGCACAGCTTTCCCACGTCAGCACATGAAACCAGCACCTTCATTTCCTATTTCTTCACCTCAACTACCTCAGCATGCTTCCCCTCAATTACAACATTCATCTCCTCAGATTGACCAGCAAAATCTACCATCTTCTGTAACCAAAACTGGAACACCTCTGCAATCTGCGAACTCGCCTTTTGTTGTCCCATCTCCTTCAACTCCTTTAGCTCCATCTCCTATGCCAGGAGATTCTGACAAACCAGTTTCTGGTATTTCCTCACTCGTAAACACTGGAAATATTGTACACCAACCATCTGTTGCACAAGCAGCGGCTCCATCCCTTGCAATTGGCACTCCTGGGATATCTGCATCACCTTTGCTTGCAGAGTTTACCAGTCCTGATGGTGCTCATGGTGGTGCTTTGACAACTGTTTCTGGCAAGTCAAATGTTACGGAGCAACCACTTGAGCGCTTGATTAAAGCGGTTAGTGATGCTCTCCTTTTGGTTTTACTCCACCCCACCCTTATTTGGGAGGTTTCTGGAAAAGAAAGAAACTTCTTGGTGAATGTGATGGTGATGCTGCAATTTTTTTTCCCAGGTGAAATCTCTGTCTCCCAAAGCACTTAGTGCATCTGTCGGTGACATTGGCTCCGTTGTCAGTATGATTGACAGAATTACTGGTTCTGCAGCTGGTAATGGATCTAAAGCTGCAGCTGGTGAGGATTTGGTAGCAATGACAAAATGTCGCCTTCAGGCAAGAAATTACATCACCCAAGATGGGATGACCGGATCAAGGAAAATGAGGCGCCATACAAGTGCCATGCCCTTGAATGTTGTATCATCAGCTGGCAGTGTAAGTGACAGTTTTAAGCAGTTTACTGGTCCAGAAACTTCTGATTTGGAGTCAACTGCAACATCAAGTGTCAAGAGGCCTAGAATTGAGGTATTAACCATCTCTCTGTGTTTTAGTCCGAAACTAATAACAATGTGTGTTATGTGTGCTCTTACCTCTATTCTATTTGAACTTCTGCTATTTGTTTTCTTATTGTTTCTAATTAATGCTGTTTGAAATTTGGATGTTTCTGCTCTTATTTCAGGCTACAACATTATCTTATTATGTTGAAATATATTGCTATGCAGTTCCATAGAATGCCATTATTTCTAAAGTTTTCCTTTTGCAATTTCCTCTCCCACGATTATATTTGCATGTTAAAAAAGAATAACATAAAAGGGGAAAAAAAAATTTGCAGTGCACAATAATTAGATGATGTATTTTTGCTAAAAATCTCTGTTGTGAGTGAATAGAGGAAGGCATTTTATCATGTAATAGGATATCCAGGAAATTACGCTTTAAAAGGATTTAGAATGCATTCTAAGTGCTGTGTGATTTACACCTGACTCTTGATAGGAAGGCTTATTTCAGCTTATTCTCGCTGGATGAATAATGTAGCTTTTTTTGCAGGCCAATCATGCCCTTTTGGAAGAGATAAGGGAAATAAATCAGCGACTTATAGACACGGTAGTTGATATTAGTGATGAAGATGTTGATTCAACTGCAGTAGCTGCTACTGCTGAAGGGGGTGAAGGAACCATTGTCAAATGCTCATTTAGCGCTGTGGCTCTTAGTCAAAATTTGAAATCACAGTATGCTTCAGCGCAAATGGTGTGCTTTCAAACCTGCTATCATGATTTTAATAAACTACTACCCATTTCTCTGTATTTATTTCGCTTTATTCACGTGCAGTCACCAATTCAGCCCCTCAGATTGCTTGTGCCTACAAATTATCCAAGTTGCTCACCTATACTGTTAGACAGGTTTCCAGTTGAAGTGAGGTAAAAAATGTGGCTATGCAGTTTATACATTTTGCGTGCTCTTGAAAGTCTACATAGAATTTGATGTTTCCATATGGGAATATTTTTTTTCCTGGGTTTCCTGGAGTTTGATCATTTGAGATCATTTTCATTGTCATGCTAGTAGGGTGACAATCCTTCTTTTGGATCAAGCCTATAGCTGGAATGATAAGCAAACCTGTAAACTGTTTTGATCTGCTCACTAGAAATGAACCCTTAATGATATCTGGTTTGCTTTGCTCAAAGTTTAGATGCAATGTTTCTTTTATTGATCTCTCTAAAGATTATGCTGATCCATAATCGGAGATAATCAACTTGATAGTTTGTCAAGAGTTTTTCCTTCACTTAGCAGCTTTTACGTTCTGATATCTAAATCTTACTCTTCTTTCCGCAATAATCCGGTTCTTATGCAACTCTTTCTAACAGTAAAGAGTACGAGGATCTGTCAATAAAAGCTAAATCCAGGTTCAGCATCTCTCTCCGAAGCCTTTCACAACCCATGTCACTTGGAGAGATAGCAAGGACTTGGGATGTCTGCGCCCGTGTGGTTATTTCAGAGCATGCCCAGCAGAGTGGCGGTGGCACCTTCAGCTCAAAATATGGTTCTTGGGAAAACTGCCTGAGTGCAGCTTGATCATCTTTAAAGCCGAGGAAGCTCTGAGCACGATTGTCTACTCAGGGCAGAGATGGAAGATGTCATGGGCTGCTTCTCCTGTGATGACCAAACGGGCTTTTTCGGATTCACTGGCAGGGATTTCTCAGAAGCACAAATCGTCTGAAGTTCACTTTCTGAAGAATTCAGGGTTCTCGTATCATAGAATAATCATATTTGTTGTTTGGTGAAACACAAAAATGTAATCTTCTGTTTGTATTATCGGAGGCGTTCTTGGCTACCGGCATCTGTGAAATAAAGCGAATTCCTCGTCTTCTGTTAAATATGACAAATACACGAAAGTTATAATATGGATACGATAATAAACAATCTACATGTGTTTTTGTTTTCAAGAACATCAAGGATTCCCTCGACAAGGCCCCTTCAAATCCTACACATGGTGCTGTGTGCAATTAATTCTTATACTCGTGTTCCTCCAACGAGGCTATTTCTAGTTTTTGCGTTTTAAAGTTTTGAAAAAATTTATGTATTTTTTCTTTACATTAATTTTTTTTTGTTATTTTAAATTTGATATCAAAAATAATTTTTTAAAAATAAAAAATATTGTTTTAATATATTTCCAAACTAAAAGTATTCTGAATAATTTTTAAAATCATCTAGTAATTTTATTTTGTGAGTGTGTTTTTATAACTTTCTTTAATATCATCTAGTAACTCTTCTTAAGGAGTGTGTTCAGAAATGCGATGTGTGTTTCTTTTAATTTTAAATTTTGGTTTTCGTTTAAAATAAAAAAAAAAGTTTAAAATTATTTTTTAAACCATCACTACTTATCACCGCTGCAATTTCAAAAACATATCCTACTAGTGGACCTCTATTGTAAAATCGTGCCTGGATCACATTCTCTAGATGGGTGGAACCATTGACTCGATGATCATTTCTTCATCTGCTTGTAATTTGTGTCAGGTTCAATTTGTAAAATGATGTCGTTTTTACAATTTGAATGAAAGCCTTGGAAGTCTTTTGGAAGCTTAGAGATAAAATTGATAAAAACTATATTGATGGTGAGACTGAGACACCACCTGAAGATCTTTTTGAGATTTGTGAAAAAAATATATATTAAATTCAGAATCAGCGCTTTTGTAATATAAAATGTAAGCCAAATCGAAATTGAATTTGATTGATTACGTGTTACAATTGATGTAATGTCACTTTTTTTTCCCCTTATTTGTTTTGTTTATGATAAATGAAATATGTTATTAAATATTTTGTATATTTTTTTAAAAATTATTTGAAGATTAAATATTTAATTTTTATTATATTTTTAATATTTATAGTCTTATATAATATTATTTTATTTTATTCAATTAATTTTGTGTATCACTATCACAAATTAATTTTAATAAATAAATTCATTAAATATAATTAATGCTTTTATTTTGCTTTTTTTCATGATTATATATATATATATATATATTGTTTTTTATTATTTTTTTAATATAATTCAAATAAAATTTAATTTATTTAAATGATAAATTATAAAAAAATTAAAAAAATGCATGAAAAATATTTTTGAGGAAAAATATCACGACACGTGCCATCTGTCTAGTTGAACAACCATAATTAAAGTCGGTGATGCGTGTAAGATGGCGTTTTCAAGAGAGGGACTTTGACAAGTGGGCGAAGCTGCCATGGGTCTCTCTCCACAGCCTCCTGCAACTGCTGTAACAGCAGCAGCCACAATCACTCTCCACATCACACATACACACACACAAACACAACAAGTCCACAACAATCCAAACCCTAATTTCCAAATAAAAAGCAGATATCCAATACTCTTTTTTTTAATTGTTACATTAAAAAGTAATTTCAAAACAATTTTCATATTAATTTAGACTGATTTCTTCCCCCAATATCATATAACATGGTATATTTAATTTCTAGATACTAGCTTGTCAAGAAGATAGTCTTTTTCTTTGTTTATAAAAATAGTTTAGGGAGGTAAGAAGAATTTATACGTAAATGAAAACTAAATCCAAGCATTATAGTTTAAACCCGAAAAAAAATACAGAGAAGTGAGAAATAACGCCAGAACCACCGGCAAACTCCTTGGATTGTAGCTGCCTTATACTGTGGACTAGTAGATAGCGTGGAAATAGTTGCAGTGTAGTAGAGTGATAGAGAGAGAGAGAGAATGGCAAACTTAGTGGTGAAAGGAGGAAGCAGACCTCCATGGGTGGGATTAGCAGCAGCATTATGGGTTGAGATAGCGGCGGGGAATGCATACAACTTCCCACTCTACTCTCCTGCTCTCAAATCAGTAATGGGACTCAATCAGCAGCAGCTAACAATGTTGGGTGTGGCCAATGATATTGGAGAGAATGTGGGATTGCTCCCTGGCATGGCCTGCAACAAGTTCCCTCCCTGGGCTGTCCTCGCTGTTGGTGTTCTTGCTTGTTTCTTGGGCTACGGTGTTCTTTGGCTTGTTGTTAGCCAGACTGTCAAGCCCTTACCTTACTGGCTGGTCAGACATCATCAACTTGTTTCTTTTTATTACATACTTTGATGGTTGCCCTGCTTGCTAGTAGGTAGTTCTTGGCGAGGTAGATTTTGAAAGAATTCGACTCTCTATGGAATTGTATTTGCTTTTGTATCATTGCTTTGTCATGGGGTTTGATGTGTTTCCAATCTTGGTTGATCAAATCAGAGGCTTGATTGCCTCTTGCTTCATCAGTTTGGTTGATCAGGCTTTGGTGAACCATTATTATATAGAATTAATGACTTGGAACTAGTGATTCTACTCTCTTTTTTCCTCCTGAGGAAGGAATGATAGATAGATTTTATTTAGTTATAAGATGGATTTCCATTATGGATTTATATCCTCTGATGCTTGCAAAGCCTGTGTCAATGCAATTTTTTTAATTGGACACCCCCCTCCCTTTTCTCTTTTTTGCCTATATAAATGGTTGATGGCAAGTCTTACTTCTCTGTAAAAGTTATAGCTTAGTTGATTTGGGGGAAGTTTGAAGTTTGAGCTCAATGAATGCAATTGATCCGATTAAGGAATCATTTAACTTGCTCATACTAAAGCTCCCTTAAATGCTGTAATACTGCACTCTCTTCTGTTGAAACTCAATCTGGGAGTGCTCCATGATTTAAACTGTTCCCCTGCTGCCTTTCTTTTCCCTTTAAAACAATTCATATAATATTTCCAGTGTTTCAAGCACTGGATCTTCCTCATTCAGAGTATTGAAGCTAGAATTTGTACCTCAAGGTTTCATCTTTCATGACTGGAAAACTCTGGCTAAATTATTTTGATCCAGTCTATCAAGATGGCGCTACATGTTTGGATGGAACAAACTTATTGTTTGAGTGGTTGTCATTATACTTTCCTGTTGGAAAGGTTGGGTGTACGTTTTGAAGCATCTTTGAATGGCCAGAATCCAAATAATATACAGAGGGTTGTGTAGGCCTGATGGAAGGTGAAAACAATGTTTGGTAAATAAAGATACATGTTTTTAGCTAGCATTGGGGATACCTAGAACCCAAAATTTTTACACATAGAGATTCTAATACAATGTTAAACTAATCATTGCTTTCTAGATAACTTATTTGTGTCTGTGCTGGTTGTCATGTTACTGAGATTTTGAGAAGTTTGGTTGGAGCTATCCAATTTCCAGCTGAAGCAAAAGTGTGACCTGTCATGAAAACATTAAAGTATGCTTTCCTTTTTGTTGCTATTGCAGTTATGGCTTGCACTTGTTATTGCCACAAATAGCAATGCATGGTTTGGCACAGCTGTGGTTGTGACCAACATGAGAAACTTCCCTCTCAGCAGGGGCACTGTTTCTGGCATTCTCAAAGGTTACGCTGGGATCTCAGCTGCAGTATACACAGTGTTATATAGCCTGGTGCTTAGAGGCTCTGCTTCAAATCTCCTGCTCTTTCTTACACTTGTCATTCCCATTTTGTGTTTAGCTATGATGTACTTTATCCGGCCATGTACTCCAGCTTCTGGAGAAGACTCTTCAGAGCATGTCCATTTTCTCTTCACCCAAGCTGCAGTTATTCTACTTGCCGTTTATCTCCTCGTAACCACTATAATAAGGACTGTGGTTTCTCTTAGTGATGCTGTTTCCTACATTTTAGCGGCAATCGTGGTTATCTTTTTGATATCTCCTCTTGCAATTCCTGTCAAAATGACCATTTTTCCTTCAAGGCCCAAGAAAAACCGGCCATCTGATTCTTCAGATCATTCGGTGTTGGGGGGAGGTGAAACAACTCCAACAGATCCTTTGTTGACACCATCTTCATCTGCAACATCTCTAGGAAGTTTTTATGAGAATGATGATGCTTCAGATGTGGAAATACTTCTTGCTATGGGAGAGGGAGCAGTGAAGAAGAAAAGGAGGCCCAAGAGAGGTGAGGATTTCAAAATTCGCGAGGCTCTTATCAAGGCAGATTTTTGGCTTCTTTGGGTGGTATACTTTCTTGGGGTTGGTTCTGGAGTTACTATTCTCAATAATTTGGCTCAAATTGGGGCTGCTTTTGGTCTTGAGGATACAACAATATTGCTTGCTCTCTTCAGCTTTTGCAATTTTGTTGGCCGCATTGGCTCGGGTGCTGTTTCAGAACATTTTGTCAGGTTATTACTCGTTCACTTAATATCAGATATTAAGTTGGGAATTGAAATCTTTTCATTTAAAGAAGCACAATGATTGATCTTTTTAGGCATTCATTCCTAATGAAGCAATGCCAGTTTTCTTTTATCATTTGACTGGACAAGCTTTTTCTGGACAATTCTTGGTTGTTTCATTGACGTGCAATTTCATTCTATTCTGTTCCTCCCCTGCCTTCTCAATTTTCTCTCTATATTTACTAGTTTATGGCCTAAAATCTCCTAGTTCTGAATTTCAGGATTTTCTTGTTTATATGACGAAATCACACTTTATTGCAGGTCAAGAACAATTCCTAGAACCTTGTTGATGACATGTGCACATATAATTATGGCCGTAACGTTCATTCCTTTTGCATTTGCACTTGATGGTATTCTTTACACTGCAATTGCTCTTCTTGGCATCTCTTATGGGATTCTGTATGCTGTAATGGTGCCAACTGCCTCTGAACTTTTTGGCTTGAGACATTTTGGTTTGATATACAACTTTATGCTGCTAGGCAATCCTGTTGGTGCGCTACTTTTCTCAGGTATTCTTGCCGGTTATGTATACGACGCAGAAACTGCCAGACAAGGAAGCTCTACTTGTTTAGGTCCTGATTGCTTCAAGGTAACATTCCTGGCTCTAGCTGGCTTCTGTGGACTGGGAACCGTCATGAGCATAATCTTAACAGTTAGAATATGGCCAGTTTACCAAATGCTTTATTCAGGGGGTTCTTACCATCTGCCTCAGAATTTAGGCCATTGATGAGTGGCAACTTTTAGTTGTAACCTCAAAAACGTGGCGGGACACCCCTTCTTCTGCAAAGGACTGCTCCATCGGAGTCTTGTAGTGTGCTAAATAATGGCTTCGATTGGTTATGTAATTCTTCCTCTGCTTTTTGTAAATCACAAGGTATCTCGCATTCTACTAGGGAAGAGATGAGAAAAATGATAAATCCTATAGGTTGATTTCCATCCCCCATAACCATGTGCCACAACTGTACTCGAATGGTTTGATAATCATAGTCAGTGATGACATTGCTGTTTCCATAGCAATTACGGAACTATACTTGTCTTGCATAAATAAATCCAAGGGCCAGATCGTTTTGTATTTCTAAATCCGAAGCTCTTTCCTTCATCTCTTATGGTAACTCTCCACGAGAAGAACCACCACGACTGCAAGCGGTGACTGCATGAGTTCAAGGGGCGGAGCACGGTCTGCCGTAACTGGCATCTCCAGCTGGTAGAAGGTTCCTTTCCCCAAGATCAATGAAGAAGGGAAAAAGGCGATGGGAGTTCATTCTTCTTCCTTCCATCTAACAGGAGCTCCCAACTGCTTGAAGCTCTGTGATCCAAACTTTCTTCCTCAACCTCTAGAAAATCACCTCTCATGGTTTCTTCATGCAAGGCATCACGCCATGCCTTCCTCGTCGAGGACCCAATAACACTACCATGCCTTGTTTAAAGCATGTTTGGCAACACCATACAAACTGCATTTCTTCAATTTATATAAAAAAAATTGTTAATTTTTTATATATATATTTTTAGGTTATTTTGATATATTATATTGAAAATAATTTTAAAAAATAAAAAAATAATATTTTAATATATTTCTAAATAAAAAATATTTATTTTAAAAAAACGCATTGAAAAAATTTAAATATAATTTATTTTAGAAAAACAAAATCTAACACCCTATAGAGTTGAAATATGCCAAAAAAAAATATAAATATAATTATCTAGTGTCCCGCCTCCTTTCATCAGTTCATGGATGAAAGTGCTTGAGCTCTATGCAAGAAGAATGAGGGCATGCATATACGTCAGTCCCTTCCAGTTTAAGATTGGTCAGATGAGAGCGAAGTAGAAAGTAACTAGTAAAAATGCCAAATATAGTTGTGAAAGAAGGGAGGAGACCACCCTGGGTGGGCTTGGCAGCAGCAGTATGGGTTTTGATAGCGGCTGGGAATGGCTACAACTTCCCACTATACTCTCCTTCACTGAAATCAGTGTTGGGTTTTAACCAGCAGCAAATAACAATCTTGGGGGTGGCTAACGATTTTGGAGAGAGTGTAGTTTAGCTCCCCGGCATTGCCTGCAACAAGTTCCCTCCATGGGCTCTGGCTTGCAATCACCCAGATTGTTTCTGGCCTGTCCTACTGGGTGGTAAGTGATCAACTCTTTCCTTTTTCTAGTTGCTTAGTTGCATTTAAGTGGATTTGCAGATTGGAGTTTTTTTCCCCCCTACACTGCACAAAACATATAATCTTGATTGCCTGGGATTTAGAGCTTGATGGGTTTTCCAAATTTGATCACTGAAATTGCAGGGTGATGACTGCTTAATATCTGTCTCTTTTCTACTATTCTTTATCACTGCCTATTTATTTGTTTGTTTGTTGTCTTTCTTTTCTGGGCTGCCCATTTAAGATTGATTAACATGGATAGTTTTCCAGACAAGACTAGGGTTTTGCTTTTGTGTTTGATTGGAGTTTCTCGAGAATCATACCATGGGGTCCAGTTCCATGATTTTTGAAACCCATGATAACTTGGTTTAATATTTGAGCTTGGAAGGAGGCAGCCACTCCATCCAAAAAAAATGCTGAAGCATAGGACTGCCTCATATTCTCCCTCTTAGATGAGCGATTCTAATGTTTCATTTTTCTTCTGAAATAGTGAGTGTGACCATCCTCTTTTTTCACCTATCTAAGTGGTGTGGGATTTTGGTAAATTCATTCATGATTATCGTCACAACTTTCTCTATATTTTATCTAGATGTTTGAGAAGAATGAGAAATTAGGAAATGTAGTTACCCAGATGAAATGGCAATAAATGCACTGTTCTCTTTCCGGGGCTTGTCTTACTCCACAGAAGGAATGGTTTCCCAGATTTAGGCTAGATTGTAATCTCTCTTGCTGTAAGTCTTCTTCCTTATTAAGGACTCGTACACTTCAGTGTCCACACTAAATGCAGTGTCTTTAAAAGCAAATCGTTCACACATATTCCACAACATATACCATTTCTTCCTCGGAATTTTGAAGGAAAACTAAAAAGAGAAGAAGATTGCACATTTGTTACCCAACATTTGATTGGTTTTCTGTTCAAGTACTCAACATTCAGTCTCACCTTTCTGGGTTGCTTAACGTTGTTTTTTTCCTAATGTGGTACCTATGGTGAGTTTCATCACTTGAGTGATGACAATAAAGTGGGCTTAGATTGGAAAAAGAGAACAAACATATCTAGCACCTTTTGTTAAATTTCTAATTCAGCACCCCATCTCAACATCTATTTGAGTTTCTAGACTTGTTTTTTTTTTTTTTAAACGTGTCATTCTTTGTAACCAATGCTAGAAAAAGGATGATAAGGAACACTACCATGCAGAAAAAATGGGTTCGAATTAAAAAATAATAATAATAATCATCTTCACATTTCGTAATCTAGACCCTTTTTTTAACCACGTGACACAAGATAGCGGTTGTATCGTTACTTTTCTAAGTGTGTAATTAGCTTTGTTGTTGCGGTTTAAAAGAGTAGGTTAAAAAAAAAAGAAGTGGAATCTATGCAAAACTTTGGTGTGTTAATTAATCAAACACTTTCAAGGCTATGGTTAGGGCAAAACGCAATTTCAATCACACCCCACCACATTAACGAACAAACCCTAATTGCCATGCAGAATGTCATATAAAAAAAATGAAGTGCTAAGAAACTCAAATAGAATTAAGGGTGGAAAAGTCATATACAAATTCAATAGAAGTTAGATACTTTAATATGCATTTTTTTTCTTTCCAATCTAGACTCACATTTTTTTCCATGTAACAAGTGATCATGGCCACAAGATCAGCTAATGAAACCCAATATAAAAGTAATATAAGAGTATCATGTCAGGAAAATAACAATACTCACACAACATTCTCACATGGAGATGATCACAAAAAGTATAAAATCACAATAAAAATTGATCAATTCTTTAAAGAGTATAGTTCAATCAAGAATCAAGCAAGAAAGATCCCTATTTTCTATGCTTCAATATGCGGCAACTTTATGTGAATTAAATCTGAAACGTAAGTCTTTCCAAAGAGTATTTATACTCTTGAAAATAAACTCTTAAGAATGGGTTCACTTGCTCCAATTTGAAACTAGCCCAAAGTAACCCAAAAACTAACTAATTAACTGGAAAATAATAAAATGAATATTCTGAAATTTTTATTTTATGGTGCCGCCACCTTTAGTGCTCATGGTAGAGTAGGATTTTTCCCTCAAATCAAATCTCCCTGATAGAGTAGACTTTCTTTTCCTAAATAATTCATGATTTCCATGTTGAATTAGGAAACACAAAATACTCGACAAAATAAGCCCTGTGATGCCGAAATTACTTCCCTGGCTGAAATCCATGGTCCTTAAACCCATCTTGAATATAAATCAAATTTAATAGGCTTGTTCTTCTTGGGTTGTTGCTCTTTTGTAGTTCACCTCGGCCCATATGTCATGCAAAAGCTCACTAAAGGCTTCCTTGTACTTCTTTGCTCTAGCTCTAGTGATTGGGTCTACTGGAATGACTAATAGATCTTTGGTATGGGTTGGATCGTATTGGTCCGTGCTAATTTTGAGAAGTTTACTTGGCTTTACAGTTTCCCACGTTACTCTGAAAGCATTGTTGAAACCTGTAGTGGGCTCAGATTCGTGACCCATTCTTGCAATGATATGGGCTGCACTTGTTATCGCCACTAATAGCACTACATGGTTTGGCACAGCTGTGCTTGTAACCAACATGAGGAACTTCCCTTCCAGTAGAGGCAATGTTTCAGGAATTCTCAAAGGTTATGGGGGGATTGCAGCTGCTGGATATACTTTGATATACAAACTGGTGCTTAAAGATTCGGATTCAAAGCTTCTGCTAATTCTTACACTTGGTATTCCCATTTTATGTTTAGCAATGAGCTTCTGGAGAAGATTCTTCAGAGCATGTCCATTTTGTTTTCAGTCAAGCTGCAAGTGTTTTGCTTGCCCTTTATCTTCTCATAACCACAATAATACATAATGTGGTTTCTCTAAGTGATAATGTTTCTTGCATCTTAGTTTAGTTTTGATAATGGCTATTGTTCTGATGTCCCCTCTTGCAATGCCGGTCAAAATGACCCTTTTCCCCTGCAAAACAGTAGAGACATGTCCCACCAACTGATTCTTCAGATCATTTGATCTGAAGGTGAATCAACCCCAACTGGTTCTTTGTTGACACCATTGGAAGTTTTTTGAGAATTGAGGATGCTTTGGATGTGGACATGCTTCTTGCCGTGGGTGAGGGAGCAGTGGAGAAGAAAAGGGGGCCCAGTGGAGGTGAAGATTTCAAAATTCGTGAGGCTCTTATCAGAGCTGATTTCTGGCTTCTGAGTTGTGAACTTTCTTGGGGTTGATCCTGGAGTTACTGTTCTCAATAATTTGGCTCAAATTGGTGTTGCATTTGGACTTGAAGACACAACAATATTGCTTACTCTCTTCAGCTTTTGCAGTTTTGTTGGCCGTCTTGGCTCAGGTCATTACTTGTTGCTAACATAAAGTACCAATTTAGAATGTGAAAGTCCTATTTCTTTTGAAGAAGCACACGCTTGATACTATCATTAGGCATTCCTAGCGTGATTTTCCCTGGACACTTTAGCAATTCAATTTTCCTAAAAGTTCTTGATTTTTGCAATATGAGGACTTCATTCTGTTCCTAACTTGGTTGGCTTCTTAATTTGTTTTCTTAATATTCCTGGTTTATGCTCTATATTCCTACAGTTATCATATCAGATGGATTTTTAAACTATCATTTTGGAAGTGGTTTTTTTTTTTTTTTTGCTAATAAGGGAATGACGGTGAATGTGATAAGATCTTGTTGCAGGTCAAAAATGATCCCTCGAACCTTGTGGATGACATTAGCACCAGCGGTCATGCTCATAACCTTCATTCTTTTTTCTTCGGCTCTTAATGGAATTCTTTATGCTGCAATTCCTCTTCTTGGCATCTGCTACGGGATTTTGTATGCTGTAATGGTGCCAACTGCTTCCGAGCTTTTTGGCTTGAAACATTTGATTTGATTTACAGCTTTATGGGGCTAGTCAATCCCATTGGTGCACTTCTTGTCTCAGGTTTGCTTGCTGGTTATGCATATGATGCTGAAGCTGCTAAGCAAGATAGCTCTGCTTGTGTTGGTCATGATTGCTTCGAGGTAACATTCCTGGTTCGTCTGTGGGTTGGGGAAAATCTTGAGCATAATTTTGACAGTTAGAATTCGGCCAGTTTACCACCTACTTTATTCAGGGCTCTTTCCGTCTGCCTCAAACACCCGGCCATTGACCAGTGGAGATTACTATTATGGTCTAATGAAGTTGAGTTCCTTTTTAGCAGAGGCATGCTTCATTGTCGTACAGCGTCTGTCTTTTGCTAGATGCTGCAATTACTAAGGTGCTATATTTTGTTTGTCATCGGCAGCTCAATGGCGGTATCTTTGTTGTAGTCATACTGTTGGAGGAAGGCACATCCAAGTTGTACCACCTTTTGAGGGAGGTTATTGAAATGCTATCTCAACACAAATCAGGATTGCGTAGGGGAAATCATCTTGGAATTGTTTCAACATTTTTTTTTCCCATACATCATTGTGCAGGTGCCTATTATTTATGTTTCTTAAAAAAAAATTCTTGGGGTAGGAAGGGCTGTATCTGTGTTCAAGATCAGCTCCCTCTTCCTTGCTTTGCAGCTCTAATCTGCACGCACTTTGCCTTGTCTCTATACACCTCTTTATTGCCAGCTGCTTTGATCTGTTGCCACTTCCACGAGGAAGTGATTAATGTAGCCAACTGAGTGTAAACATGAATTTACCAAAGGAAATCTTAAGATATAGAAGAGTAAAATCGATCCACAAGATTGAATCTTATCATATTCTTTACCAAAAAGACAATATGGCTGGACTTGTTCCTGCACAGAATCTTCTTCACTACATGTCCTAAAACAATCAATCCGGTAACAGGCATTAAAGCTGCTAATGCTTTCCTATGCCTGCAAGCACGCAAGCAAGGGAGGCCATCTCATACTAAAACAGACCCTGGTGCCAAATTGTGTCCCCATCTCACCCACCCACCAATAATGAAAACAAGATCAAAATGTTACTACCAAACTAGACTCGAGACTCTATGGTGGAAGAGCACAAAAAAAGCCATCTCTCACCGCTTAAACTGAAATCAAGAAGGAAAAAACAAAATAAAACAAAAACAATTCATGTTGGTTTCAAATTCTGGAACATGGTATCCCACCTGAACTCTTCAACACCAGTTGTCCAATACCCTTCGTCATCGTCCTCTAACTTCTCCTCTTTGTTGAGACCACAAATCACAGGACTTGAAAAACTATCAAGGGCTGGCGCAGCAGAAATCATAGGAGTGTTTGAAAAACTACCATTTGTAAGCAACAACCTGCTTTGTTTAGCCATCATCAACTTCTTGTTCCTCTTCAACATGGCTCCTCTCCATCTGGTTCCGTAACCAGGCCTTGGAACAAGAACAAGAGCCGACTCCTCACGGTGAACCCATGTCCTTACGTACTTAGCTAGAGACCTCTTTGTTCTCTTGATTGCAACAAGAACCCTTGCCATGGCACGTGAGCTCGCTCCCTTCTCCTTTCTTGCAAGCTTGAGGATCTCGAGCCTGTGTTTGGCTATTGACACCCCCATGCTTTGAAGAAATTCATGGTTAAAGTAAGCTATGTCTTCTTCTTCAAGCTCATTGTGAGCGAAGGCAAGGCCGTATTCATACACAAGTGAAGGCTCCAGACCAGTTTTCGATAGCCACGAGAACCAATCCATAGCTTTTGTGTGCTTCAATGTCTTCGAGAAGTGTGTGCGTGTATATAATGTAGTGGAGAGGCAATTGCAAAACAAGAAGAAAAGGTGGAGTTGCTAGTAGCCTTGGACTTTTATTCAAGAGCTTAGCTTTTTTATTTTTTTTTCTTTCACAAATTGTTATGGTGGTTGAATCTCGAGAGTGACTTAAAGAGAAAGATATTAAAGGGAGGTGGGGAGGGTTTCCATGGCCGTGTTCCCTCCAAATATGCGGCCAAATTGCCATCAAGCTCTCGAGGAGTGAAGCCTCAGGATTCCATGTGGAGATGGTAATGCCATCAATCACGGCATGGGAAAAGGCTAATGTGTAGGGACACAACAGCACTTGTCTTCGAGTGTTTGAAGTGTGGCTAAGGACTAAGGGAGGAAAGTGGCAAGTGGGAGTGCATCTTCAAACACGGCATCTCCTTGGGAAAAAGAAAGATGGGACTTCTTTTCGATAGAATAAGAGCAATCAAATTCTCTTCATTGCTACCAAGGGATTTGAACCAATCTCAATGATGGGAATTTCTGTAAGCAATCAACCAAATTCATCACCAATTTTAGTTAAACATCTAATCATGTACAACTTGTTTCTTCTGAGTAATATACATCGTTGGAAGATATTAGGTAGATTTATATTTTTAATTATAAGATGCATATTAAAGGGACTCATTTATCTTTATAAAAGTAGTGTGGTTGTTAAAACCTTTTATCTGCGTAGCAAAATACCTCCTTACACTTGGGGTTTTGTTTTTTTATATCTTAGACTTGAGGGTATTTTTGTAGTTTCCCTATTTCTCCATTTATATTGAGAAAAATGAGGGGTAGTTTTGTCTTTTAATTAATTAAAAGTGTTTTAAGAAAATCTCATTAATGTGTATAGAGCATGTGTCGGCCGTTCCGTTATCTTTGAATGATGCACATGGCTAATTCTAGTAATAAAAAACACCGTTCTAGAATATCTTTAGATACATTTTAATATCTCCTCCATATCACAATGCCGTATGTGCAAAACAGATCTCTATTTTCGCTCTGACAACTATTATTTTTTTCTTTTTTCTTTCCCCTCTCTCTTCCTTGATTTTAGACCTCACCCTGCAATATTTCAAATCATCCCCTCAACTTTTTTTTATTTACTTACTTCTTAATATTTTGATTAATATTTGAAATAACTTATAAAAATTAATTTTTTTTCAATTTCATCTTATTTAAATTTTTTATATGTCAGATCTAGTTCCCTTTTTTTTAATTTTATTTATGTCATATGAGAAATTTTTTTATAATTTTTTTTTGTTAATTTCACCCTTGATTTTTTTCTTATCAAGTTTTATCCTTATTTATTTTATTTCTATTTTTTGGTTTTGTCAAATTTTTTAGTTTAGTATTTTTTAATACTTAATTTTATATTTTAATATTTAGTTAGTCTGAATTTGAGCTTCTTGGTTAAGCTAATATTTAGAATTTTTCAATTAGTAATTTAAGAAATTAACTCAAGATATTCATTAAAAATATTTATTTTACTGGAGATTAGGTTTTGTGTTTTTTATATGCTTTCTACTTTTTTTGTTATTAGGTTATCTTAGGTCGTTTTACCTTTTGTTCTTTGTTAAATATTTTTTTTCAAAATAAATTTTATTCTTGATTTAAATAAAATTAATTAATTAAATATAAACAAATATTCATATAACTCATTTCAATGTTATCTTGCATCCTCTTGCAATGAGATTTAAATTATCTCAGCAAATTCTTTTGTTTATGGACGATATTCATGGTAGAATAGCAGTAAATATTTAATAATTTTTTTTATAGGTGTGATATTAATAATTTATTTTTTAGTTAATTATTGCCAAAAAAATTTATAATTTATTTATTATTGTTGTTTTTAATTTAAATCAAATTATTAAATTAAATAATTTTATTAAATATACTCCAATTAACAACCCAAGTGTTAAGTTTTTATACTTCTTTGAAAACACTATCATCATTTAATTTTCTTTTGTAAAATTAATAATTATAACTAGTTTTCAAACTTCTATTTGCTCAGAGACAAGTGGATAATCAAGCCTGCAGCATCTTTATTGACGTGACACCTAACCAACTATAACCATCTATGCCCTCTACCATTTACTTTCTAACTTTTATTTCAACGTAAGCTTTTTGTTAATGGAATCCACAACATAATATTATTTGGTTACTATTATAAAAAAAAATATAATAAAAATAAAAATAAAATTATTTTTAAGATAAGTTTAAAATAAATTTCTGTATTTTCAAAACAGAAAATACATATAAGATATTTTTAAAAAAATAATATTTTTTATTTTTTATTTCAAAAACATCTATGTAAAAAACTCTCAATTATATAATTTTTCTATTAAAATATAAAATGATAAAAATATAATTATTGTAGTTTTAAAACCTAATTTATTAGTTGATTCTAAATAAAATTTGGGTCACTAATCGAGGCCTGAGTTATCGGGTGGATTGCTATAAGTTGATCCAAGTCAGTGTAAGAATAAAAATAATTATTATTATAATTTCAAAACTTGATTCAGTGATCGACTCAGGGCAAGGTTCAAGTTACTAGTTGAGGCTCGGGTTGACCCAAGTCATTTTAAGAATAAAAATGGTTATTAATATAGTTTTTAAAACTTAATTTGAAGGTCACCAGAGCAAGATTTAGGTCATAAGTGGGGTTGATCATTGACCCAAATAAACATAAGAAAAAAATTGGTTATTATCATAGTTTTAAAACCTAACTTAAGGATTGATCTGAGGTAAAACCTAGATCACATCTCGAGAAGGTCAATCCTACTCAACATAAAATAAAAATAATAATTATTATAGTTTTAAAACTTAATTTAAGGTCAACCTGGGAAAAGGATCGAGTCACGAATCAGGAGAGTCATCCTGAGTTAACTTAGGTCAATATAAGGATAAAAGTTGTTATTATCATAGTTTTAAAACCTAACTTGAGAGTTCACTAGAGTAAGGTCTAGGTCCCAGTTCGGGAGGGTTAATATAAGTTGATCTAAGTTAATGTATGAATAAAAATAATTATTATCATAGTTTTAAAACCTAACTAAGAAGTGGGCTTGAGACAAGATTTAGGTTGCGAGTCAGGAAGTTCAACTCAACTGACCTAAAAATAAAAAAAAATTAAAGCAACCTTGTTTTGACCAATTTTTTTCTTAAAAAAAATCAATGAGGTTTTGACTCATGTTTCATTCCAGATTGACCTGAATTTTTAACTAGGTTAAATTAAGACAATCCTTTCACAATTTTTTTTCTCTTAAGCTCATACCAGTTTAGGCTCGAGGTCAACCCGTGTGTGTGTGTAATTTTTAAAAATATATAATTTTGACAAAAATACATGTTAAAGATAAAATATAATTTTTTATATTTTAATTTGTCTTATTCACCATAACAAAAAAATACAGAAACAGTCATTTTATCTTATATATCATTACCACATACAATTATATTTTTGTTTTATTTTGTATCTTGTTTTTCTTATTTATATCTCTTTTATTTCATAAAAGTAACCAAATGCTAGTTAAGTAACATGACACCTAAGTAGCTATGAGAAACTAGACTTACATTGTAAAATTTTATCCAAATAAGGCACAATTTTAATTCACAATCCATATAATACATCACTGTGTGAGATCCTCGACACATATTATGTGTGTTTTTGTGGTGTGTATAAAAATTATTGTGCCTTGTTATAATCAACATATTTTTATTGATAAATTATATTTGTAGTCAGCGTTTTGTTATAGGATGATCAAATTTTTTATGTAAAATAATTCTAAAAAAAAATTGATACCCAAGTCATCAAATCAATTGGCAATTTAAATAATATGAATCAAAAAAACATAACAATAATAAAAAAAATAACCAAGAAAAGAAGATAAAATGAACTCGACATGAGTTTATTTAGAGTATCAAAAAACCTAATATTGAACGACAAAAATATAAAATAACAAAAGTTTAACAATAAAAAAAAACTAGTTAAATATGATTAACTCAAAAGATTGAAATAACTTCATGAAACAAAATCACTTGTAAGGTATGAAAAAAGAGAGAGCATGAATACTAAATTTCAATATATCAAATATTGAATGATGAAAATGAAATAAACAATTTAAAAAAAAAAAAACAAAAGTCAACTCATGTTAACCTTTGAGACTATTGACTTTGTTTATAAACCTGGGACTATCCTAGAGAAAGAAAACTATGAGAAATAACAAAGCAAAATTCTAAAAAAAAAGAGTAAAAAATAATTTAAAAAACATCAATTAAAAAAAAAAGAGAAAAAGAGAAAACCTAAACAAACCTCCTAAACTTGATCTAATTTTCAAAACTCATAACCCGTAAAATTCTAGACTTGAGTTTAATTAAAAAGCTTAATTCTCAATCAATTTGATTTTGAAGAGTGAAATCATAAAAAATATCAATTTAAAAAACCTGCAAAAGAAAAAATAATAAAGTAAAAGGAATGGGGATTGAATTTGAAAGATTAAAAAATAAAAGGGGTGAAATTGAAAAACATTTGTGATTTTAGGATGCGTGTTTTATTTTTTTTAAAAAAAAAACTAAGGTCATACACTCAACTAATGAAAAAAAGGCTAATATATGGACCAAAAAAAAAAGAAACCACCAAAAAATAATAGTTAAAAAAATGATATATAAGACAAATAAACAAAAAAAAAACACAAATCATAATTACTAATAATATAAATATTGAATGATAAAACAAAAAAAATAGCTTTAAAAAAAAACAAGAACACCTGGATAAACTTTCTAAATCTAGGTAAAGATCTTAGGCTCGCAACCTATTAAATCTTAGATCCAGGTTGAGTCAAGAAACTCAATACCAACCAATTTTATTGTTTAGCCAAAGTAAATAATAATAATAATAATAAACAATTAAAAAGATCCAAGAAAATCTAGGTCATTTTAAAAATCAGTAAAAAATCTTAGAAAAAAATAAATAAAAATAAACTTAAAAATTTATTTAAAATAAAACAAATAATAATAAAAAAAGAGCTAAATTCAAAATAAAAAAAATAAATTTAAGGAATTAGCCAAAAAAAACTCATCAAAGAATGATAAACAAAAAAATCCAAGATAACCGGGTCATATTTTAGACCAACAAAAAAATCCATAGAAAGTAAGTTAAAAAAACTAAGCAAATCCAGACAAATATCTTAAAACTAATCAGATGTGCAGTTAAAAAAAATTGAAAGGCAAACGAATGGAGATTAGATTTGATATATAGGGAAAAAAAACCAAAGAAGAGTGGAATCGTAAAATAGAATTAATTTAAAAAATAATTCCAAACAAAACTAATAGCAATTAAAAGGATGAGATCAAATTCAAAAGATAAAAAATGAAGGGGGATGAAATTAAAAAAGCAAACCAATTTTATAAATTATTCAAGATAAAAAATTATAATAAAAAGAGAAGGGACCAAATCTAAAGAATCAATAAATTAAAAGGTTGTCATTGAATTTTTAAAGAGCTAATGTGGAAATTTAAGTGGGCAAAGAAAGGAGAAGGGGAAAAAAAATGGTCGTCAATGCCAAACTATTGGAAATCTTGGAACACATGTCATCTCATTACCTTGAGGATACTGAGATCTTCTAAATACAAAAATACATTTGTGACCTAACAAATCCACACACATCATCTAAGTTTTTTAAAATAATATTTAATATATATCAAATACAAAAATACATGTGAGTAATCTTCAAATCTATAATAAAATTAATGTAAAATAATAATAAATAATTTTTTTGGTAAGATAGTTTAGTTAATTTTATCTTTGAGAGCATCAAAATAATTATACTATTTTAAAAAATTAAAAAAACCAAAATATCCTGAAGTAATAGGCATTATATTTTTCAATTTTAGGATTAAATTTATAATTTTACTTTGAAAAAAAATCAATCTAATCCCATAAATTATATAAAAGACAATTGTATTATTATTAAAAAATCTCACCTTCAATGCCTAATTAAAAAAATTTTAAGTCAGGGGAAATTACCATTTCACTATTCCAATGAATAGTGAAATATTTCTTGCACTACAATAATTTTTTTTTTCCTGTTTTGTATCTCTTTACTTTAATAAATAAATAAATAAAGATAATTCTATCATAGTAAAAAAACCACATTGCCTCTAATGCTTAATGAAATTTTTTTTTGAGTAATAATTAATTTTGTTATTTTACTATTTTAAATGTGCAGTGAAATATTCTTTAAGATACAATAACTTCTTCTCATTTAATGTTTTTTTTAATTAATTCAATGAGTCCCTTTACTTCAATAAATAAATAAATAAATATATTATGTTTTTTTTTTTGTTTTCAACATGTATACATGGAGTACACAAATTTTCATTACATCTAAACTTCAATATATGTAAGAGATAATTTTTTTCAAACATTTCCTTATCATAGTATCAAAGCAAAAAAAATGACGTGGCTTGGTAGTGATGTTGATTATGGTAGGAGTTTACTAGCTAGTGGGGGGCATCATCTCACGCGCACCTACTTTGCCTTTGTTAACTATATAAATTAGAGTTGTTGACATGGTGATTATTTTATTCCTTTTCTTTCTTGTGCATACGCATGCAAATTTTACAATAAGCTTAGTTAATTTCTTAAAAGAAAACACCATATATTATATTGATGAATGATTACCAACATATACACCCATATGTCTACTTGCTTCAAAAGAGAACATATAATGGCCCTCAATCTTTGGAGCAAGTTCATAGATCACATGATGGATTTTGGGCCAATTATGATGTGAATAGCTTAGATATAAAGATTTAAAAAATCATAATGAAGTAGATGATAAATCTAAAGATAAAAATTAAATTTGTAATAAATAAATAAACTTAAATTTATTATTTATAGCAAAATAAAAACTATAATATATAAAAATATCATAAGGTTAACTATACTTTGAAAAATCAATAATAAAAAGCTATTAAAATTTGACATGAAAAACATATATAGTCCTCCTAATAACTCTAGTAGATCCTGATGGAGTAGCAAACCAATGTGTCTAAGCTAATACGTAGCTAAAATAAGTCTAATGCTTAAAACAATATAATTCTAAAACATTGATTTTGAGCTAAAACAAACCAATATTAAAATACAAATTCTAAACAAAATTTAAATATCCAAATAATAAAACAAAATAACAAATAAAATTTTAAAATAATTCAGATTAATGAAAAGAAATAATTTAGCACAAAAGTTGCCCCTCCTTGCTTGAAATCCTCTATTGCCGAAATCTAAATCCTTGTCCTTTTCCTACATATAAGATTTTGAATTAATTGGATGATACTCTTTCATTGTTTGCCGGCCTTAATCCTCTCAAATTTAAAAAGAATCAAGGTTAACTTGATCTCCTTGAATAGTTTTTAGACTAGAAAATCCCAGAAAAATAAGAAAAAACAATAGGAAAGAATCTCTCCCTCTCGTAGCCACCTCCTACATGCCTTAATTTTCATGGAATCCTTGCTAAATATAAATAAATAATAATGGGAAAGGTTTCCCCAGGGTAGCCGCATGGTTTCCCTAGCACAACCCAAGACAAAGCCATATGCACCCTTGAGGAATACCATCACTGAACGTATCAAATTGTGTGTGCAGGAGAAAGAGGAAGAGCTGAAGGCCCATTGTGACGTCGTTCGAAGCTTCATGTCTTGGTATTTTAGCTAGAAAGAAAGAAAAAAACAAGAACACCCGGATAAACTTTTTAAATCTAAGCAAAGATCTTAGGCTCGCAACCTATTAAATCTTAGATTCAGGTTGAGTCAAGAAACTCAATACCAACCAATTTTATTGTTTAGCCAAAGTAAATAATAATAATAATAATAAACAATTAAAAAGATCCAAGAAAATCTAGGTCATTTTAAAAATCAGTAAAAAATCTTAGAAAAAAATAAATAAAAATAAACTCAAAAATTTATCTCAAATAAAACAAATAATAATAAAAAAAATGAGAACTAAATTCAAAAGAAAAAAAGTAAATTTAAGGAATTAGTAAAAAAATACTCATCAAAGAATGATAAACAAAAAGATCCAAGATAATCAGGTTATTTTTTAGACCAATAAAAAAATCCATAGAAAGCAAGCTAAAAAAACTAAACAAATCCAGACAAATATCTTAAAACTAATCAGATCTTTAAAACTTACAGTTTGTGAAACTTTGGATTTGGTTCTAATTAGAAAGTTTATTACGAACCAATTTAAAAATATTAATTTAAAAAACTTACCAAATAAAAAAAAATGAAAGGCAAATGAATGGAGATTAGATTTGATACACAGGGGAAAAAAAACCAAAGAAGAGTGGAGTCGTAAAATAGAATTAATTTAAAAAATAATTCCAAACAAAACTAATAGCAATTAAAAGGATGAGATCAAATTCAAAAGATAAAAAATGAAGGGGGATGAAATTAAAAAAGCAAACCAATTTTATAAATTATTCAAGATAAAAAAAAATATAATAAAAGGAGAAGGGACCAAATCTAAAGAATCAATAAATTAAAAGGTTGTCTTTAAATTTTTAAAAAGCTAATGTGGAAATTGAAGCGGGCAAAGAGAGGAGAAAAGGGAAAAAATGGTTGTCAATGCCAAACCATTAAAAAGTTTAGAACACATGTCATCCCATCACGTTGAGGACACTGAGATCTTCTAAATACAAAAATACATTTGTGGTCGAACAGCTCCACACACATCATCTAGTTTTTTTAAAATAATATTTAATATATATCAAATATAAAAATACATGTGAGTAATCTTCAAATCTATACTAAAACTAATTTAAAATAAAAAAAATAAAAAAAAAATTGTCAGGGAGTTTAGTTAATTTTATTTTTGAGGAGTTAATTTTATCTTTGAGAGCATCAAAATAATTATACTATTTTAAAAAATTAAAAAAACCAAAATATCCTGAAGTAATAGGCATTATATTTTTCAATTTTAGGATTAAATTTATAATTTTACTTTGAAAAAAAATCAATCTAATCCCATAAATTATATAAAAGACAATTGTATTATTATTAAAAAATCTCACCTTCAATGCCTAATTAAAAAAATTTTAAGTCAGGGGAAATTACCATTTCACTATTCCAATGAATAGTGAAATATTTCATGTACTACAATAACTTTTTTTTTCTTTTTTAGTGTTCTGTGTCCCTTTATTTTAATAAATAAATAAAGACAATTCTATTATAATGAAAAAACCACATTGCCTCTAATGCTTAATGAAAAGTTTTTTGAGTAATAAGTAATTTTGTTATTTTACTATTTAAATGGGTGGTGAAATATTTTTTAGGATACAATAACTTCTCCTCATTAATGTTTTTTTTAATTAATTCAATGAGTCCCTTTACTTCAATAAATAAATAAATAAATATATTATGTTTTTTTTTTTGTTTTCAACATGTATACATGGAGTACACAAATTTTCATTACATCTAAACTTCAATATATGTAAGAGATAATTTTTTTCAAACATTTCCTTATCATAGTATCAAAGCAAAAAAAATGACGTGGCTTGGTAGTGATGTTGATTATGGTAGGAGTTTACTAGCTAGTGGGGGGCATCATCTCACGCGCACCTACTTTGCCTTTGTTAACTATATAAATTAGAGTTGTTGACATGGTGATTATTTTATTCCTTTTCTTTCTTGTGCATACGCATGCAAATTTTACAATAAGCTTAGTTAATTTCTTAAAAGAAAACACCATATATTATATTGATGAATGATTACCAACATATACACCCATATGTCTACTTGCTTCAAAAGAGAACATATAATGGCCCTCAATCTTTGGAGCAAGTTCATAGATCACATGATGGATTTTGGGCCAATTATGATGTGAATAGCTTAGATATAAAGATTTAAAAAATCATAATGAAGTAGATGATAAATCTAAAGATAAAAATTAAATTTTTACCTTAACAAAAATCTAATGATATAGAAAACAAACTTGAATTTATTATTTATAGCGAAACAAAAACTATAATATATAAAAATGTCATGAGGTTACTTTGAAAAATCAATAATAAAAAGCTATTAAAATTTGACATGAAAAACATATATAGTCCTCCTAATAACTCTAGTAGATCCTGATGGAGTAGCAAACCAATGTGTCTAAGCTACAAATCAAAATTAAAATTAAAATTCTAAACTAAATTAAAATATCCAAATAAACAAATAAAATTTTAAAATAATTCAGATTAATGAAAAGAAATAATTTAGCACAAAAGTTGCCCCTCCTTGCTTGAAATCCTCTATTGCCGAAATCTAAATCCTTATCCTTTTCCTCCTACATATAAGATCTTGAATTAATTGGATTATACTCTTTCATTGTTATTTTTTTGGCTTTGTACTACTATATTCTCATGATTATTTTTTGTTGTTCATTGCTGCTGATTATTGTTGTTTGTGACTGGAACACAGGATTTTATGGAGGGACTCTGAGTTGGCTTGTTTTAACGAGATCAAGACACAAGTGCCGACCATCTCAAATTGCTAAAGGAAGTTCTGTCTGTGACCATTGCAGTGAAGCTGAGATAAAATCGTTGTGCCGCGTTCTCTACAAATCAACCAGATTCTTGAGCTACATTTAGCAACTGAGGATGCAGTTTTTATTGCTGTTATTTTGAAGCCTGTGCTGTGTGCTTGACAACAGCTATATCAATGGCACCTGCCTCTGCACATTCCCTTTGGTGCTCCCCTTATTCCAAAAATCCATTTCCCCTATTATCCTATTAAGGTCTTGGTGTCCGCTTTTTCAAGGTAATGTTTCCCATGGCATCTTGAGTTATTTAGTCTGAATGCTTTCTTATCTAGACAAATAGAAAGCTTAGCTGGTGGACTGCACTACTTGTGGATGGGATATCGTTTCATTCCTAAATAAAGTGAAACAAGTAAAGCTGGGTTTTCTCCCTTCATCCACAACCAACCCGCAGGACATCTAGTATATGATCGGAAAATGATTTGCCTTCACCTAAATGCGAGAATGCCTCTTCAAGTTTAGAGCAAGCCCCTTCCTGTTGTTATAGGGATTGTGCCTTCACCGAAACACTTCCTCCTGTCCCATTAAAGAGAGAGAGAGAGACTATGTCCTCCTGTCCCATTAAAGAGAGAGAGAGACTAAAGGGTTCTATATCCATTCCTCCTGCAAGTTGAGCCATAGGCGTTCTATATCCATTCCTCCTGCAAGTTGAGTCATAGGCTCGTTCTTCCATTTTACTAATGACATGCCATCCTTGCCAATGAGAAGAAAATGCTTTCTAATTGGATGCCCTTTACTTAAAATGAATAATGAATATGGAAGAAATGCCAATTTAACTAGTTAAATTCCCCGCTCACAGCTTCGAGACCATAAAATAAGGAAAGATTGGATATTGCAAGAACTGAACTGAAAAATGCAATCTGCTGTTCAAGTTATTTTTTCACACAATAATGGAGAGCCCACTAAGAGTAGAGAAACATTATATCAAGTGGAATTAGCTGAGGTTCTCATTTCTTCGTTGTTGAAAACTTGAAACACATGCAGCTTGGGCAAGCAGCGTATCCATGATAAAAAGAAACGATAAGAAAGGCTAGGAGTTGAATTTTATAATCAAAACAAAAACTGAAAAGAATGTTTTCATATAACGAAGAACTAATAAAGCTTCCACCAACACTTATTCTAACAAAAATTACAATAGAAGTCTTGTTGCAGAATTATACCGTTTAAACAGCTTCCATTGAGAATTGTCAGAGGATAAATAAAGTTCTACTTCCCTTGACACTGTATAATTTTCAATCAACTTGAAGATGGCTAGTAACCACTGAAGGGACCTCCTGAAGTATTCATGAATGCTGAACCATATCTAAAAAAGAGGAAGCCACAGAGGACTTTCTGAACTGGACCCAGAACTTCACAGACTGAAACAGTGTACTTGGCAAAGTGTCAAACCCGGTTTGACTTGATGGTTTGATGCAAGTAGGCAGTGATCAAGATGACAATAGAGAATTCACAGCCCCGTTATTTTGTGCAAATTTGAGAATTTCTGCAGTTACACAAAAGCAACTCCAGCAAGTACTCAGAATCATTCAGAACTGCTTTGGAGGCTGTATATATTGCCAATCACTCCAACAATACTAACTATTATAGCCAATATTAACATCAGCCATGACAAAAACTTCTCTCCAACGTTTAAATCCTCCCCACTGTGACTTAACCTCAATGCAACAAGAGATGGGAATATAAAACCTAATGAAACCGCTGTTGTAGCCCCAGTAAATTTGAAAGCAGTCCAGATGTTAGGAATCATAGTAGACCCAAAAAAAATCAGTGCCAATAGAACAGCTGTTAAGGCCAAAGACCTTTTCCTACTCTCTGAAAGGGGAGCTGATCCCTCAAACACCAAGACATCTACTGTTTGTCTTAGAGAGAAATGAACAACAGGAAAAACGAGAACCAAATGAAGAACGTAGCCAATCCTAACAATGTAATTCAAGGCAGAGCTAAAACGAATTCCAAGATCCTTGTCAAAATTAGTCAGCACGTCAGATTCAGTATCCTTACCAAAAAGTAAATAACCTGAAACAGCAGTCGAAGCATAAACCACAACGCAAAGAACAGTTGTGATCCTGCCCACCCTGTTCATTTTCTGTGGTGTTCGTCCTTCAAGTTCATTGTATATAGGCTGAACATTGAAATGGCAAACATAAGCATTTGTCATGATTGGAATCACCACGAGCAAATCCAAAATAGCCCTCTTTGAACCAAAATCAGGGGTCATCCTCGGGGCCTCGATTTTCCCTTCAATGAGCTTAACAAAAGCAACAACAAAACATACCACAACAAAAACCACAGCAAGCGCCACCGAAGCAGCTGAAGTCATGCTCAAGGAATCAATTTTATCCAATGCACAAAGGGGTGCTAAAAAAACCAGCACAACAACCAAAATCACCACCTTCCTATGATCCCAAAAACCATTTCCTAACCATTGGTCTAAAACACCCACATGATGGAGCGATCCCGACATGACATCACCTATAATAATCAAATATACAACCAAAACACCGGCATTGTTCACAATTATACAAATTTCAGACAAAACCTTAGACGGTTTGCCTAACGCATACCGAACAACATCACCATAAGAAGAAGCCTTGCAAAAAACCGAAAACCTAACTAACAATTCAACACTAACTTCAGACAAAATACCCATCAATATTATTAACACAAATCCCAAAACCAACCCAAGAACCTTCATTGTAGCAGGCAAGGCCATAATCCCAGCGCCAATAATGGACGTAGTGAGATTAAAAACGGCACCATGAACACCAGAACCTTTACTTGTTTTCGTCTTCGAAACAAGTGGATAATCATCAATATCAAAATCATCACCATAATCATCATCACCATCATCTTCTTCAAAATTTTGGCCATTGCCAATCTTGGGATCAGTAAATCTCTCAACATCATCAAGAGGTAGTAATTTGATGTGGGTCTTTCTCTGGGGTAACGGGTTTTGAATATCATCGTGTATTTGTAAATCTACAAATGAGCTCTTTGATATAGCTGTGTAATTGCTGTCCATTATACACACACACACACACACAACAGATACAGAAGGATGAAAGAATAGAAAACAAAAAAAAAAGTATGTGCTGTGATGTGAAGATTTCAGAATAGAATAGATTGAAGGACAAATGGAGGTGAAGGGAGGAGGGAGAACCCTAGATCTCTGGGTCAAAGTTGTTTTCTTTTCTCTTCCCTTTTCTTGTTTTGAATCACAGACAGAGAAAGAGATAGAGGGTAGAGTTCAAGGAGAAAGAAGTTTTGCTATTGGTGGGTTTGGGCAATCTCTGACTTCACATATTGAAATAATAATTATTTTTTATTGTTTTCCGTAATAAAAGTTTACCATTAAAATATTTTTTATTTTAAAATATATTAAATTATTTTTTTAAAAAAATTATTTTTATATTCATACATTAAAACAACATAAAAATACTAAAAAATAATTTAAAATAAAAAATTAAAATTTTAAAACATAAAACAAAATTTAATGTACGCTACAAGTGTTTTTGATATTACAGTAGATTTTGTGATTGTAATTTGAAAAAACATTATATTATAAAAAATATTTTGGTTAAAATTAGTTTAATATTTATATATTTTTAGTTAAAAAATATTATAAAAAATATTTTGGTTAAAATTAATTTAATATTTATATATTTTTGGTTAAAAATATGGTTGAAATTAATATTGAATAAAAAATAGTTTAATATATTTAGTTTAGAAATACTTTTGAAATTGAGGTTATAAAATAATTGATATATATATATATATATATATATATATATATTGATAGTTTTTAATTTTAATATTGTAAACTTAACTACTGCTATTACATCATAAAATAAAAAATAATTTATATAAAATATTTTTAATTATTTCATTAAACTATTTATAATTTTATTATATATGAAATCTATCCAACTAAGACTACAATTGACATGACTTTTTAATCGTGCAATAATATCATGTAAAATATCACTGGAACAAAATTGAGATTTCAATCAAATTCTATAAATGTTACATCATCAAGCAATCCGTTTAATAAAATTATGTCAAATTCTATAAATGTTATATCATCAAGCAATTCGTTTAATAAAATTATATAGTGTTATTGATTAATATTAAATACTAATTATTTTTAATAAAATATAATATCTGAGAAATTTGATTAGAATTTTTTATTTTATGGAGTGGGACTAGTCCAATGCATACCTGATTTAGCAGAACAGTGAAAACACTCTCTATTGTTCACTTTGCAAAATAATGGAGAACAACCCAAATAAAGGGGAAGAGCAATGCAAGGGAAGGGGAAGACAAAGGCGAAAAGAAAAAAACAACGCAAGGGAAAGGGAAAAGCAGCCCAAGTGAGTAATGAAGAGGAAAACCAGTTATTTTCCTCTATTCATATGTAATGTGAACAGTGAAGATAAGAAAGTAACTTTAAGGTAAAGAAAAAAAACAAGACATTGTCTTTAACTGTGTCCCCCAAACCAAAGAGAAAAGTAGAGGAGAGAATTCAGCAAGTACAAAGAATAAAGGAAAGGAAACAACATTGATTAACTAGGTCATTCCTTATCATCATCTGTCAAGCAGCAGCTTAAAGATGCTTTTTGTTAACCTGCAGTTGAAACGTAAAATAATCATGGGTTCCACTAACAATAATTTGTGTTTCACAATAACCAAACAATTTATTTTTATGGTTCTTTTAAAACGCAGTCGTTGCCCTGTAAACAACCATACATTACATATACCACATCAAAACACAATCATTGTCGTGTAAACCAAAAAAAAAATATTTATAAGCATGAATATTTAAATTTAATCAAATAAAAAAGAAACTTAATACTATAACATTAATCACTGATATTTTGAGCATAATCTTATCCTCTTTATTTTTCACCATATTTCAAAAAAGTCTCTTTTTTCGAGTTGTCAAAAATAAGACTTTTTTCATATTTCTTAATCCAAGAAAATATTTACCCCTATTAATGAAAGAAATAAGGCTGCGGAGAGGTATTAAAATTTCTTCCCAACAACATATCCAATAACTATGTCATCTAAAAATACATTTGAAATTATAATTCGACTGTAATGAACAAACTTGTAGTCAAACACAAATTAAAAAAATCAAATAATAGAGGTAATAAATCAAATAAAATCATAAATAGTAGATCATACATATCTAAATCTATAATTATTTGTGTTATTAAAAGAATCTAGTAAATAAATCTAAGATTATTGGAGGGAAAAAGAAGAGAAAACAAGCGAATGGGTTGCTACGAGTAATATGATACCGATAACCATCAAAATGAGATGTTTTGTAGGAAGGGACTTATACATAGGGTTCTTTGCAGGTCAGGCTATAAAAATCAACCAAACCGACTAACTCAAATTTTAAAAAATTTAAATTCAATTGATTTGGTTTGATGAAATTTGGTTTTTTTAATCATAGAACCAGGAAACCTAATCCTATTATATATGAGCTTTTTTTATTTTTTTTAAATGAATTTATATTAAATTAAGCTTTCAATTTTTTTTAGATCAAGTTTACAGGCTTTTTATTCAAACTCTTTAAAATTTTCTTATTAGTTTTAATTTGTTATAAGGTTTTTAAAGCTAATTAGTAGATTGATATTTTTTTAATTTAACTTTCCTTATTAACCTTAAATATATATGAGTAACAAAAAATTTAAAATGCTTCACATCTTAGCTTTTGCAATCTTTAATGTGCAAATAAACTTTTGTTAGATGAAGGCTCTGAAAATCCAAATCAATATAATATAAAAAATATATGATCAAGTTTTGGCACCTGAAATTAAAAATGTTGCTCACACTAGAAAAGCTAACATTAGCAAATAGATATATTAGTAATCAATAATAAATTATCATAAGCATCTGATATAGTTTGAAGAAAAAAATCAAGCGATAACAACATCCAAAACTTTTAACAATAGCAAAAACCAAAAGATTCAATAAGGATAGTGCTATAAAGCAAATTAACAACATATTAGAGTTTGACTATTAAAAGAATTAACAATCCAAAATTTTAAAGGGAATTAATAAGGTAATGTAAATCAATTACCCAAAATAATTATATTCCATGATTACACCAACATCATCAATACTATTTACAATTAGTTAAGATTTTTAAACTTTCACCAAATTTTATAAAATCATAAATTAAAATGCTAGATTAAACATAAAAAATAAACAATATTATAAAATAACTACATTTAAAATTGTAAGAGAAATTAATTAACTCAATCATTTTAGAATTTTCAATATAATTTATGAAGGTCCTCATAGTGATTGGAATTTGTGTCAAATTTTAACAACAAATAAGTGTTTGAACTGTCGTTGGAGATAAAAAGCTTTGAAATGGATCTAATATACAACTACCAATATCGAAGGTTGCTTCTAGAACAACTGTAGATACTCAGATAGTTAACACATGTTATGCCATTTTAGAAAGAATCTTATATTTTATAGCATTATATGTTTACACCAATATCGAAGGTTGCTTCTAGAACAACCGTAGATACTCAGATAGTTAACACGTGTTATGCCATTTTAGAAAGAATCTTGTATTTTATAGCATTATACCTTTATCAATCTAAAATATCTAATTTAAAGTCATTAAGATCCTTACAATTATCACCCAAATACCTTCCAACCTTATTTTTTCTTTCTACACCACCTTATTCCTCTAAATATTTTTAAATTGAGAAGTTAAGTCGTCTAACATATCATCAATCACCATTAAATCAATGTTAACGTCTTTATTTACACTAGTTCCAATCCTATGAACAACTTTAACATCCTCATTAACTTTCATATAATTCTCAAACAACCTTAGCAAAGTATCTTTAACTTTTATTGTAAAATTTTTAGCCTCTTCAACTTTATACAATCTCCCAAAATAAAATCTCGCATGCTTTAATTTGAAAGATGGATCTAACATTAAAGCTACATATAACAGAAAGTTTTGAGTATCTTAACCCCCCTAATATTTTTTATACTTTGTCATCATATTTATGACCATTTTACTTGCATAAACATCTTCATTTCTACAAAGTTAAGATATGCTTGTGTGTATGAAAATCAATTCATAAAAAAGGGAATTAGATGTCACATACAAGGAGCTAGACAATTTCAAAGTAACCATGTAAAATAGTTTCAAGAACTTCACAAACGATCTAGCTTTTTTCCAATCTTCTAAAACATGAGGACATAAGTTTTTTTTCTTCCCTTTTAAATCAACATCAAAATAACTCAAATACCTAGAATCGATTTCTTCTAACCTCATAAAAACCACGTCAAATTTAGCAATAACATGATTGGTTTTGGTGATTTATTTGTTATTCCTATGTGAGGGAATCTTATGATATCGAGAAAATATTTTATTACTTGATTAATGCTTGGTTTGAAAAATAAAATTTAGTTTTAATGATTTAAGAGAATTAGAGATTCAAGGATCGAATTTGAAGCTTAAACAAATGTTTGCTAACATCATGGATTAATTTGCATAGGCAAGAGAAAAGTTCATGTTCTTTTTTTTGTCATCTATTATTTTTTAAAAAATTGATCCTTCCATATTGCCTTTATTTTGACATAGCAATTCATTTTGGTTGTCTAAATATGAGAATTTTATAATATCAAAGGAAGATTCAGGTTCTGATTAATGATTACTTTTACAATATAAAAAAAATTCTATTGATATAAAATAATTAAATGTTGAGTGATCAAAATTGAAACTAAAACAAATATGGTAAAATGGTGTCGATAGGTAAAGGAAACTTGGCTACACATGCAAAAAATGTCAATGTGTGATGGAAGTCAGTGCACTATAATAGTGCATGTGACTTTTTATGATGTCCAAACATTGCTTTTCTAGATGGCATTAAAAGCGACACAATAAAACGAGGCAGCTCGTGTCAGCATACAAGCATCAATAAGGCTTCAACATCTTTTTTTTATTCTCCTCCCTCTTTTCTCTCTATTATCCTCAAACTCTAAATTGTCTAGCCAAAACTGAAATGCGTCATATCATTTTTTTATGTCAAATGTGTTCATTATTCTTCTAATTGTATTTTTTTTATGTTTGGTCCTTTAAAAAAATTAATTTTTTTACAATTCATTATTCAATATTAAGTTGATTGAGAAATAGGCATTATGATTTTTTTTGATAAAGTAATCTTAGTCTCATAACCCAGGTATTGGGTTTAAAAAGTTAACTCGAGTTGACAATATCAATCTTTTTTTAGGTCCTTCTTTTACACCTATTTGTTTTTCAATTTCATCATTTGACATTAGATTTGTTGCAAATCAGGCTTTATAATTTTCTTTGCCTTCCTTTTTATGGAGTTATTATGGCCTCATGACCTGGATTGCAGGTTTGGCAATTTAATCAAGATTGACTTAAGTCTTTTTTATTATTTTTAAAATTAAATATTTTTCTTATTTCATTATTTAATATTTAGTTCGTTTAAGAATCAGGATTTGTAATCTTTTATTTTGTTTTTTTTATTAGGTAATCTCATTCACATGATCTGAGTCGTATAGTTTGATAGTCTTACCAAGGTTTACTAGTATGTTATTTTTTTAGGGTCCTTTTTGTTAATCGATTTTTTTTATTTTTTCCTTCTATATTGGGTTTGTTAGGGATTAGACTTCATAATAGTATTTTTCAATTTTATTTATATGGGGTTATCTCAGTCTTACGACCTAAGCCGTGTTATCACGTTAACTCAAGTTAACTCAGACTTTTTTTTATTTTTTTATAAAAGAAATCAATTTCTTTCCTCAACATTGTGTTGACTGGGAATTGAATTTCATAATTTTTTTTTCTTTCTATGAGGTCATTGTATTCTTATAACTTTAGCCATGTGTTTGATGTTTAAATAGAGGTTGACTCGATTTTTTTTATGTTTTTTTATGTTTTGATTTTTTTTATTTTGATCTTAAATATTATTTTTTTTACATATATTTTTTTAATAAATTCCATGTATGTTTTACTTTATTATCTACTGAAATTGTATTAATCATTTTTGAATCATGGCAAGTTGCCTTCTCATAACATTCATAAACATTTATTTTCCTAAAAAAATTTTATGGTAAAAATAAATATTAATATTGCCTAGTTGTCTATCTAAGTAAAATACCAAACAAGTACCTTTAATGTACACTAATACTATTCATGCAATATGAAAAATATTTGTTGGTTGCAATGCTAATAAATTTTGATTGATTTCTAAATAACATATTTCTTTTCTAGTTGATTCTATCAAATCTTGTATTTCCTTCTTAAAAGAGGTCAAATATTCTTGGATAATTTATTATATCTCATTGACAACTCGACAACTTTCATAATAGAAAATTGATTATTTAAAAAACCTTTTTGAATGGTTTTTTTTTCTTGTGGTATAAGGAAAATAAAAGGCATAAACAAAGAACCTCTACAAAAACAAATGTTCATAAAGTTAAAGTAGAAAAGAGGATAACCTTATAGGAGGATCATTGACACGACTAAAAGATTGATGTTTTCTCTCAAGTGCTGGAGTATCGAGGTAATAAATAACCCCGCAAGACCGAGGTTGAATCACAAAAAAGTTAATTGTATAAATTATAAATAACAACACTACAACAATAACAATAGTAGTAGTAATAGTAATAGTAATAGTGGCTGTAGTAGTAGTAGTAGTACTACTACTACTACTACTAATAATAATAATAATAAAAGAAGAAGAAAAAAAAGAAGTTAATTAGAACTTTAAGATAAAATATCAATATAAGGATTAAACAATGATAACAACAAATATCAAGGTTAGAAGATCCACTAATGGCATTTCAAACAAGTATAGTATAAACTCTTATTACTCAAATGGAAACCACACATAAAGAAGGTTCCAATCAAATTATAAACTGTTAATATGAGTACATTAGTTATCTTATTCGAATAATATTAATACTTATAAGTGTTGTCAGGTATTCATGATTATAACTTATGTTAACAACAAATCAAGTTCCTTTCATAATATAGGTGTCAGTTATACCATACAATTTGTACTATGAAAGTGTCAAGTATTTGTTGTACCAAGTGTTATACAACATAAATCTAGATTAGTCATTTAACAAGCAAGGTATTAAAGAATGAACAAGATAACGAATACAAAACATATTAGTATCAAACATTAAAGTCATGTTAAGTTTACATTATATTTATTATTAAACCATTAGTGTAACCTTTTCACCTTAACATAATAAACTTAGACAAACATAATGAACGAGAGAAATATAAATAAATAAGATAAAAGTTAACAAAGTAAAGGAAAGGAAATGAAAGGCTTAAATAAGAAATTAATAAAAACAAAGCTTAAGCATTATAAAAAAACAAAGAAAGAAAGCAAGAGTGTGATCTTGATCTGGAAACCAAGATGCCTAAATGCATAGCAAATACCTCATTTTACAGACCAAGATATGACCCAATTACCAAACAATATTTCGATTTGGACTACACCAATATCTCTTTTTTAAGTTTGGTCATCTCTTTATCCTTTTAATTTTAGTACTTAAACTCGTTAATCAATCCTTTTATTTGTGTAATAGACCTGCATTTAAGATGAATATTTACCAGAAATTAATGTCTCTTATATTATTAAATATGTTATTATAAAACATAATTTAGTTAAGGAGTTATTGATACTTCAAGTGCAAGATGATGATATAAAACCTTGATAAAAATGCATTTTTAAGTACTAATCAATCATCTCAAATATGAAACTCTATCCGATCTTTAGCACCTAATTTGACAAGAAAAATCACTCAATAATTGCCTTTTCTTAAGAGTATAATGATGCTAAACTTTTATTCCTTTGAGAGGAGAGAATGAATATCCATAATGATGGAACTATAATGATGAAAATCAACGTTATATTTTTTAATTAGCCGTAGAGAATCCATGGAGTGTGAGTTATAAAAGACTTGCCTATAACCCCAATTCCAAACAATTAAGAGGCCATACTTCAAGGTGAAGAGCTCTGAAAGCAACTTGGGACCTTAATCTATACACCCATAAAATCCAGGCATACTCCCAATTACCTTTTTAGTCCCTAAGAAGTACTCCGAATCCTATAGATCTAGGATTACCAATAGAGCTTTTGTCCAAATCCTATTTAATGAATCTTTAGATTGGATGCTGCCAAGAGATCATGACGACATTTAAACGAGCAGCATCCCTACCATTCCAACTCACATGGCAATCAGCTCTAAAATGTAAAATTTGCCTCAAGAACCATTGGGGTCCTCCTTGTACCCATCTCTATCAGCAAACATGTTTCTGTGATGCCAAAGCCACCATATTACCATAAGAAAAGGGAATTGAGTGTCATCAACCAACATTTTAGATTACCATTATTTTGCATCAAAATATCAAAAGTTAGCTCTTGAGTCAAACTCGATACTCTATCAAATAAACATTGCAAGCTCACAATCCCTTAAAAAATAAATGACATCTTCCACCCCATAATTACATCTATAACATTTAGAGTTAAGAGCAAAATGGTGGTTAAAACACACCAGATTTATAAAAAGGTTGTCATAACCCAATTATGGGTTATTCTTCAAAAATTATTTTTTTTCAAAATAAAAATTGACAATGTGGTAAAAAAACAGATCAAGAAGGGCTATAAAAAAAAAATCAAGCAGTAATTTTTTGAGAAAATTCAAGGCCTACTTGTACCCTATTATGCCTAAAAATAGAAAACAAAAATGCAAATTTAAGGTCAAATTGAATGATTATTGAATGAATTTGCATAAAAATTGAGTCCAATGACATAATTAAATTTTTAATAAGCCAATTTGATTTAATCATGGGCCAGATTAAATTTTAATTATGTTTAAGAATTAATTTGAGTCCAATTGAAGGATTTAATTAAGTGCAAGAACTTAATTATACTTTAAATGAGTCAAATTAATTTTATTTTGGGCTTAATTGGTGAAAAAATAAGTTTAAGAGCCTTATTTTAGCTTAACTTAGAAGATTGAAATTTGAAGAGACCAAATTTAATTTTTACCAAGTTAATTGATTGAAATTAGGGGCTTGACTGTATTAAATAAAAAAATTTAGGATCCATTAGGGTTTAATTAAAAGTAATTGAAAGAGAAAGGACTGGAATGAACTTTGGCTAAAAAAGGAATTGACACTATTCATTATCTTCTTTTTTTCCTCTGAAAAAACTGATACGGTTACGTACTTTGTAATTGCATTTAATGTACCTAATATCCATCAAATTTGACAAATCTTATACAAAAATAATCCTCTACACTTTTTCTACAACACCATATGATCATTTTATGCTAAATGGCAATAAATCATCTCTAGTGACAGCCTAAAGAGACCAACTCAGTCAATTTTTATTTGCAGATTTGCAACTCATGATATCTACTTTGAATCGACGATTGGAATGCTTCCTAACTGAATCAAAGGCTATAATTTTTTCCTACCATGGACAAGATTGCCCTCTTCCACCACTTATAAATAGAGGTGGATTTTATGGCCTGATGAAGGAGAAATTTGGGTCCCAAGTCAGCTAAAAAACTAGTTTTTTTCCGGTTTCTGCACATTTCTTCTTTCTTTCTCTCTTCACCGTGACTTTCAGCCACCATCATCACCAACTTTACCACCATCATTTCCATCAACCCAACTCATCTCTAATGATAGAGCAGCCATCGTAACCTTCTCTCTCTTTTCTTTCCTCTCCTCCTTCTTCCTGTTGCAGGTTTTCTTTTTCTTCTTTCTTCCTACGCCAGCCACCATCCCTGTCACAGCCTAAGCCACCATCCTCATGACATCCCCTCACCATTTTTACCACCAACCAACCACTAAGCAACCACCATGACCTTCTTTTTATTCTTCTTCCAGCCTTTCTCTCTCCTCTATAACTTTTTTTTCTTCTCACAGCCAACTCCGGCCACCATCACCTCAACTGATGTCCCCTAAGCCACCAGCCGAACCACCTCATCATAGCAGCCATAACCCCTTCAGCCAAGTGAGCCTCTCTTCCTTTCCTTCTTCTTCTTCCTTTTCTCCCTTCCTCCCCTCCTACTGTTCACAACAGTAGGTGTGAAATATAATTCACGTCCTACTATTCATGGAGGATATGAATTTTATATATGTGTGTGTGTATGTTATAATATTTTAAAAAAATAAAAAATTTCAAAAATTATTAAAAAATAATTTTCTCACATATTTTTCTACCAATTTTGCATAATATCGGGTTGTGTATTTACATTGTAAAATAAAAATTTGGTATTAAAATACCTGGTTTTCTCTAAAATATTTCAAAAAAATAAAAAATTCCAAAACATTTTCACAATAGAAAAAAAAATATTTTGTTGCATACGACCAAATTCTGAAATTTTTCCAAGCATATTTTTCATTAAAAAAATTACATCTTTTTTTCAGGTTAAAAAATCCAAAAATAGATATCATAACTAGTTTATGACTATTCATTAGAATTTGATCAACATGTCAAAAATCTTTCTCCAATTTTTTTAATGCAAATGTAAGCTTTAATATTTATGGTGTGTAAAATTACACGATTAAGTACATCCTTAAGTATTTAAAATATAAAATGTAAATAAATACAATGCTAAAAATCAGACTTTAGAATGGTTAGAATTTAACCCAATAAGGTAGAAACTCTTTCACAAAGATAAATTTGCCTTAAACGTTAAAAAAGACTAACAGATACCCGACTAAAAAAAAAATCAAACAATACAGCTTATTTTAGGTAAGGTGTATTAGGGGTGATGCATCTTCCCCTTGCACAACCAGTCTCTTGCTAAGACTCTTGCAAACCATAAGTTCCTAATAACCATAATACTAGGTGGCGACTCCTGAACCTTAATCATAATTTTATGATTAAATCCAAAAAACACTTTCCAACACACAACTCCTCACGCAAGAGGCACGACAAAAAGCCTCTGTCATCGCTAAACAACATTGTACCGACTCGCACCGCGCAACAAAGATAGTCATGGAAAATCAACCAAATAAACATTTTACACTTCTATAAAGGATTTAGCTTCCATAGCCAGCTCCAATTCAAGTCACTTCGAACACACCCATCTCTATTCAGAAGCCATGAATAAGCGAATTTCGTAGAATAAATCCTTGTCATAATAGTTGCCCAAAACACTTTGTCTTCTCCACCAAGTAATAAAGAAATGGGGCTAGCCATTATGCAGTATCTAACAATCTCTGGAATATACATTTCCAACTTGCTAAAGTCCTAAACCCTATTAGTCCATAAATCCTTCACTTTATAGTCTACATCTAACACATTTATACACTCAACAAGATTACTCAAATACCCTTCTTCTAATCAAGGGTTAAACCAGACTGAAACATCCCCTCCACCTAGTTTATAAATGAAGCCTTCTCGTAATTGAGTAAAAGTTTTAACAAGAGATTGCCACATGGTAAAAGAATTAGGAGAAGTTGTAGCTCTATACAGATTGTTATTACACAAATTCCAAGCTTCCTTACCAAAAGAGCAACATTCATGTTGGGAAAATTAGGAATAAATAATCGAACATCAATCTACTAGGATTAATTTACAATTCAGAAGTTCTAATTCTTTTCCCTCCTTATAAAATCAAAATTAGGATCAAACAATCAACAAATATAATGCAACAATCATATAAATCAAAACCAAGATTTTTACGTGGAAAAGTCGATATGGGAAAAACCACGAAATCGTTGTCTATTTAAAAACTTTTATTATTAACAAATGGTGGGTTCACAACTATTCTTCCTCAGATTTAACTAAAGGCTAAAACATACATATCATCAAAAATAATCTATTCTTGGAATACAGTAAGATTAAAGAAAAAAGTGTTTGAAAAAAACTCACAACACTAACAGCCTTATTTTCTGTTAAAACAGCCAACTTTCACGTAAAAATTCTTCGATCCAACCTTTCAAAATGAAGAGTAGCATGTCTAGAAACTGTTATCAAAATCTTTGTGCAATCTAACAGTGAACGAGCTGGAAATCAAAGAAAAAAGACAAACTGCTCTACTACCTTTTCTTCCTTTCTTTTTCCTGTTTTTCTTTTCTCTTTTCTATTTTCTCTACTACTTTTTACAGTGGTAGCTGCATTTTAATTCAAAAAAGGCAACTCTTACTAATTAATGTGGTAGTTCTACCATCACATGGTACGGGACCACACACAACAAATCTCCACCTCGAGCCTATAAGAGGAATTTATCATATTGACGATCAATATGTAAGCTTTAATTTAGAAGGCTTTGACAAACTTACTTTCCTTCTACAAAACTCAAACTTCATCAACATGTAAGCTTTAATTTAGGAGGCTCCAACAAGCCTACTTTCCTTCTGCAAAACTCAAACTTCTCTCTCAGCAGAGGTTGGGTCATTATATCTGACACATTGTTATCGGTATCGATCTTCTCAACAACAAATAACTTCATCTCCATAGCATCTCGAATCCATTAACATCTACCATCAATATGTTTTGATTGAGAGTGAAAAATAGGATGCTTACTGAAATGGATTACACTTTGACTATCACAGTGCAACACAAAGTTCTCTTAAACTAAGCCAAGTTCATGTAAGAACTTCTTCATCCATAACAATTCTTTATCCCTTTCAGTAAGAGCAATATATTTAGTTCTATAGTAGATAATGCAACACATTTTTACAACCTTGATTGCGATGAGACTGCTTCCCCTACAAACTTCATCAACTATCCTAATGTAAACTTTCTAGAATCAACATCACCAATCATATTTGCATTTGTGTATCCATTCAACATAAGTTTATTATTGCCAAAATATAAGTTGAAACTAGAAGTACCTTTGAGATGCTTGAGTATCTATTTCACTGGTAACCAGTGGTTTTTACTATGATTGAAGAAGAATCGACTAACTATACCAACTGCATGAGCTATATCCGATCTTATGCAAACCATGACATATATCAAGCTACCAACTGCGGATGCATAAGAAACCTTTTTTTTTTTCTCATCTTTTTCTTCATCACTTAAAGGACATTGCTTAAAACTTAATTTAAAGTGGCTTGCAAGTGGAGAACAAATAGATTTGGAGTTGCTCATATTGAATATCTTAAATACCTTTTGAACATATCTCTCCTAAGATTGCCAAAGTTTCTTCTTCTTCCTGTCAAATGTAATCTTCATGCCAAGAATATGTTTTACCGATCTTGAGTCTTTCATTGCAAAAGACTTGCTTAACTTTTACTTCAAAATTTGAATCTTCTTAGCATCATGACCAACAATCAATATATCATCCACCAACAACAAGAGAATAATAAATTTTTCATCTGAAAACCTTTTCATAAATATACAATGATTAGAAGTGGTCCTGTTATAACCATGATCTACTATAAAAAAATAAAACTTCTTATACCACTATCTTGGAACTTGCGTTATCCTATATAGACTCTTTTTCAACTTGCAAACTAACTAATATTTACCTTTTGCTTTAAACCCTTTAGGTTATTCCATGTAAATCTTCTTATCTAAATTACCATGGAGAAAAGTAGTTTTCACATCAAGTTGTTCAACTTCAAGACTCATACTAGCAGTTAAGTCAAGTATAACTCGGATTGAAGACATTTTAACAATTGGTTAAAAAATTTATTCAAAATCAATACCATTCTTCTAAACAAAACCTTTTATAACCAATCTTACCTTGTACCTTGGTTGTGAGCAATGTTCATCAATTTTCAACATGAACACTTATTTGTTCTTGAGTGCTCTCTTACCTTTAGGAAGCTTCATTAACTCAAAAGTATGGTTTTTATACAAGGATTTCATCTCTTCTTGCATTGCTTTCAACTACTCATTTTTTTCTCATGTGAAATAACTTCATTAAAGCATTCTAGCTCTCTCTCATTAATAATAAGCACATACTCATGAGAAGAATACTTGGTGGAAGGTTTGTAAGGTCTAATTGATCTTTTCAATTATGGCTCATCTAGAGCTTCTTACATAACCTGTTTAAAAATGACATCAATATCATCATTATTTGATTCAAGATCACCACCTAATAGCTCAATAAGAAAACCACCATTATCATCATTTTGCAAATCTCCCCCATGATTAGTAGGCATCAAAAATAACTATGGAGTAAGTCTTGGAGTCGAATTAAATGAAATAAAAATAGTAAACTTTTTGAATGGTTTTTTTTCTTGTGATACAAGGAAAATAAAAGGCATAAACAAAGAACCTCTACAAAAACAAATGTTCATAAAGTTAAAGTAGAAAAGAGGATAACCTTATAGGAGGATCATTGACACGACTAAAAGATTGATGTTTTCTCTCAAGTGCTGGAGTATCGAGGTAATAAATAACCCCGCAAGACCGAGGTTGAATCCTAAGAAAATACACTATTTTGTCTTGTTGTTAAGCTTAGACCTTTTATCCCTAAGAACATATACAAATGTTCTATATCTAAACACTCTCAAGTATGCATAAGAGACATCCTTCCCTTTCCAAACTCTATTTGAAAGATCGAATTCAAGAGGAATTGATGGAGAAAGGTTAATCATGACAACTGTAGTCTTCATTGCCTCACCCTAAAAGGACTTAGGCAACTTTGCATTAGAAAGCATACATCTAATTTTTTCAATAATGGTTTTGTTCATTCTCTCAGCCACTCTATTCTGTTATGGAGTCTTAAGCATTATCTTCTTCAACTTGATACCAAGTTCCCTGCAATACTTCTCAAAAGAACCCCTCTATTTACCACCATTGTCAATTCGAATACATTTTAACTTTCTACTAATTTTTCTTTCAACTCTATCATGGAAATCCTTGGATTTCAAACAAGTGGCCTAATTTTTTCTAGAGTGATCATCAGTAAAACTAACAAAATACAATGTACCTCCAAGAGACTTATCAATCATATAACAAACATTAGTATGAATTAAATCAAGAACATATGATCTTTTATGTGAAGGTGATCTTTGCAATGCAACTCTATGTTGTTTACCAGCAAAACAATGAGTACGTGTGTTCAAGTTCATGCCCTTTAATGGAAGGTTGTTCTTCTTAGCAAGGATGTCAAGGCCTTTCTCACTCAAATGTCCAAGATGTTTATGCCATGAATTAGTAAAGCAATCATCAATTGTGTTCACCTCCCCTTTGATTACCTTGTGACATGTAGAGACTCATCTTTTTTTTAACAATAATTAAATAATTTCTAAAGAGCTTTTTCATTTACCATCTCCAAAGTAATTGTGATAGCCTTCTTCATCAACATACTTGAAAAGATCAAGAGTAGGTGCATATCAGACACATGGATAACATCTTTGAGTAACAAATTACACCTAGTATTGGTTTCCAACCAAATATTTCCAATCCTATAACACTGTTATCCCTTGATTTCCCATCCTAACTTGACCAAAGTCACCAATAGTGTAGGATGCGTAAAAATCATATTGAGGTGTAATATAGTAAAAAGCTATTGAATCTGCAACCTAAATGGTATCTTGACTGCAAGATTAGCACAACCATCATCACAAACAATGACAACATCACCATCAAATACAATTACAGCTACACCATTCTCTTCATTCTTGTCTTCAACTTTACCCTTTTTATCTATTTAATACTTTGTACAGTGTTTTTGAATATGCTTTGGCTTGTCACAATAATAACACTTAAAACCCTTTCTTGACTGAGATCTTCCTTTTGGTTTCCATTTGTCTTTTTTATTGTTGGATTCTCTATCTTGCTTGTCGTGAGAGAATCTACTTTGACTTTTCACTCAACTTTCTATAACTAGTGCATGAGACTTAGAAGTGCTTCTCCCTTTCCTCATTTTCTTTTCATTAAGGATATTATCCTTCACTTTCTTCAAAGTGATCTTTCCATTTGAAGTATAATTATTAAGTGACACCACCAAAATCTCTCAACTATCCAGTAATGAACTCAATAGGAATAGTGCTTGCATCTCATTGGCTAACTCAAAATTCATCAATAATAGCTGATTCAGGAACCCTTGGAATTCATTTATATGAATTGAAGCATCTTCACCATCTTTATACTTTAAATTTACATGGTCTCTAATTATAAAAACCTTATTTTGTGCACCATCCTTATCCAAGGTTTCTTCCAATATCTTGCAAATTGTATAACAGTCATGTTCTTGAGAAATATAATTAATGGATTTAAAAGATACCCATTTTCTAACATAAGTAGTCACCTTTCTATTAAGCCTATTCCATTTTACCTCGTCCATCTCATCAGGTTTTATTCCTTTACACTCAAGTGGCAAAGCCAGATCATTGCAATATAAGTAATTCTCTATCATTGTTTTCCATAGAAAATAATTAGAGGAAGTGAGCTTTATCATGCCTGAATCTTTCTTTTTTATTTTAACTACATAAGAAATTCAATCTACACAATCAGTGCTCTGATACCACTTTGTTAGGAAAATCAGGAACAAATAACCAGACATCAATCTACCCGAATCAATTCATAAGTTCAAATTCTCTTTCCTCTTTGTGCAATCAAAATCAAGATCAAACAATGAAGAAATATAATGCAACAATCACATAAATCAACACTAAGATTTTTACATAGAAAACCTGATGCGGGAAAAACCATGGAATTGTAGTCCACTTAAAAACTTCCACTATCAACAAATAATGAGTTCACAACTATTCTTCATCAGATTTAACTAAAGGCTACAACATGCATATCATTAAGAACAATCTATTCTTGGAATATAACAAGATTAATGAGAGAAGTGTTTGAGAAAAACTTACAACACTGATAGTCCTATTTTTTGTCAAACCAGCTAGTTTCCACGCAACCAATCTTCGATCCGACCATCCAAAATGAAAAGTAACATGTCTAAAAATTACTGTCAAAATATCTACCCAATCCAATAATGAACGTGCTAGAAATCAAAGAAAGAAGACAGACTACTCTACTTCCTCTTCTTCCTTTCTTTTTCTTGTTTTTCTATTCTATCTTTTGTTTTCTCTATTATTTTCTATAGTGGTAGCTATATTTTAATTCAAAAAAGATAAATCTTACTAATTAATATAATGGCTTTACCATCACATAATACAGACCACACATAACAATTTATAACTCTATTATCTTAAATTTCAAGAACTTCAATTTTCCTTGGACACGAAACTGATTCCCAATTACCTAGATAAAGACCACCCTCCTCATCGTACCTTCCCTAAATAAAATTCTTGATCAATTTATTTGATACCATTACAAATCAACTGAGGCAGTCAAAAAAAAAAAAAAACAAATGGCAGAAGTAGGGATCAAAGAAATAACAGCTAGAGCAAGTGTGGCCCTCCCCGCTTTATTAAGCAGCCTTCCTTAACAATCCACCAGCCTGGATAGAATTCTACCAATAATAAAGTTAAAATCTGGACGCTAACTCTCCTTAGATAAGAGGGAACCCAGGATATTTTCCAAGACTGCTAGCAAATTTGATAGGAAAGAGCTGAGATATGTCATGTTTAATTCTCCGCAACACATTTCTTGAACATATCACCCGAGATTTATCAATATTAACTTTTAACCTACAAGCATTACAGAAGTCTATCAGCACATTAGTCATGATCTGCATCTAAGCAGTACTGGCTTTAGCAAATAACAGGACATCATTAGTGAAGAACATGTGAGGTATACCTGGCCCTCCTCTCGAAAGGTGGATAGGATGCCAAATCTTCTCTGAAACTTTCTTTGTAATTAAACACATAAATTTCTCCACCCAAAAAACAAACAAATAGGGAGAAATTAGGTCTCCTTGCCTAAGGCCTCGAGTGAGAGTAAAGGAGGGACACTTGGACCCATTCCATAAAAAAGGGAGGAAGACCTCACACAGAACATAGTTAGAGATAAGGAAAGCCGAAGTCCTCTAGAGTGGACTGCTAGAAGTCCCAATTCACCCTATTATAGGCTTTCTCCAAATCAATCTCTGCCGCCAGAGTACCCCGCTTGCTTTTGGAGAGATGCATGCAGTGCAGTGCATTACTTCTTGAGCAACTAAGGCATTACAAGCACTGCTCCGACCAAGGATAAAGTTGCTCTGGAGAGGGCTAATTAAATCATCTATATAAGGTCGCAGCCTGTTCGCTAGCACCTTAGTAATGAGTATATAAACTAAATTCCAAAGGCTAATAGGGCGAAACTACTTCAAACTTGTGGGTCTCTTCTCTTTGGGAATTAACACAATAAGAGTATCAGTTAGATCTTTATCAAAACATCCATTAATAAAAGCAGCTTGAACCAGATGATAGATGTCATCCCTAACCACATTCCAGTATTTTTTGAAGACAGAAGTTTGGAAGCCATCCTTCCCCGGAGATTTAAAAGATCCCATACTCATTAGAGCTGCATTAACATCCTCTTTAGAAAATGGTTTCTCTAAATTAGATATTTCTTGTGGAGATAATTTAAGGAAATAAACAGACTCCATAAAATGAGTAGTAACAGTTACCTCAGAGCAGAACAGATTCTTATAAAATTGGATGGCCTCTTCCTGCAGTTTAGAATCATCAGCGCAACAAGTCCCATCAGAGAGAAAAGGCCTTTTAATCATGTTCTATCTTCTCCGTATAGTTGTATGAGCTTGAAAGAACTTTGTATTCCTGTCACCATAAGTAACCCATTGTTCTCTAGATTAATAAAACCAAAGAATTTCCTCCTGATGAAGAATAACATTATAATCATGACGTAAAGATTTTTCTAGAGAAAGAAGTGAATCATCAGTATAGTGCTTAAGACACCTATGGACACCATTAATCCGAGCTTCAAACCATCTTTTCCTGTGGAAAATATTCCCAAAAGTGTGTTGATTGAAAGAAATAGAATCCTTTAAAACCCCCGCGGGACATTATAGTAGCCTCCATCTCAATCACAACAAACAATATCCTGATAATCCGAGTGGGTAGTCCAGGCTGCCTCAAACCTAAAAGGTCTTTCACAAATCAGTCTAGATGGTATCCCACGGCGAAGAATAATCGGGTTGTGATCAGAATAAAGTTTGCAAAGAGTTTCAACATAAGCTTCGGGAAAACTAGTTTGCTAATCCGAAGAAGCCAGCACTACGTCAAGTCATTTGGCTAAGTAATGACCCTCACGAATATGTATGTGCCAAGTAAAATTAGGGCCTTGGTGGCCCAAATCTGAAACCTCACAACCTGACATCATCTGCAAGAAACGCGAAGCCCTAGCTTAGGAGAAGAGATCTCGAGTTTCAGAAGGAGAAGATATTTCATTGAAGTCACCAATGAGGCCTCAAGGGCCTTGTACTTTCAACTTTATTGTATTCAAATAATCCCAAGGCTAAAGTCAAACTCCAGGCGGGGAAGGCATAGACTGTCGATAAGAACTAGGATCTACTTCCCATAGAAATCTGAATGGTAACACATTGCTTATTGATATCCAAGGTCGAAAGGGAGACAGAGCTAACAGAAGATAGAATCCATATGCCACCAGCATGTCCTTGGGCTTTAGAAACAGCCACTGGAGTATAACCAGTATTGTACCAAAAATTCTTGACCTTCAAAAAATTGACATGCGTTTCCAATAAGACAAAGAAAGAAAGATAGATGGTACCGCCTTGCCAATTGGTTAGAGTGGCGTTTGCTTATCTTATTTGCGCTACCATGAACATTCCATGAGATTATAGAAAATCCGTAAACATATTCATATTAGAAAGATAGATAATAAGTAGCAAAAGTATAGCAGAACAGTTACTACCTAACATCCATCTGCATGGCCATCCCCTCATCAAACCCCTGATCACCTGAACAATTAATAAACGTAGCCATGCCCTCAACCCTCGGTATAGTTCCTTCTGAAGTTTGGGTAACAGGAGAAAGCTCAATACCTAGGTCACGAGGAGTATCTTTCAAAACAAAGGCCGAAGTATGAGCATTGACACCCGTCGAAGCTGAAATAAAACTTGGATTCAAATTCCCTTCCGCGTGCCGCATTAATTATTTCCTTGCCTTTGATGCTCCCGTCATACGTACCCTCATCAGACCCTTCAGCAATTAAAAAAAGAGTCAGTTATGTGATTTCTTTTTCCTTGTAACTGTCAACCAGTCACCATGTGTTGTGGGGACAGTCACCATGTCTTTCATGGGATTAGATTCTGTCATGGCTTCCGTTAACTTGCGTGTTTCGTCCGCCGCCACCTCCATCTGAGCAACAGCATTCGACTCAACCATGATGGGTCCGGTCTTCTTGGCTAGCTTGCACTCCTTGCCATGGTGGCCACAACATCCACACTTCCCATATATTATGTGAAGTTCTTTGTACTCAACATTATACCAATGATATGTAATCCAAACTCTACCCACCACTGGTTTATTAAGCTCAATCTCAACACAAACTCTTGCACATCCACCTCTATGTACATTGTTGGTATGCATATCTACCTTAATGGGCTTGCCAGTGGCTGACGCTATGGCCATCAAGAGATTCTCATCATAAAATACTAGGTTTAGACTAGATACAAATCCAAACCATGGAACGATTTTAGCTAGCAGATGATGATACAAAGTTCATCGATCAGTGACTAACAGCTAAGTGATGATCAAACACCATCCATGGGCCTTCATTGATAACTTTCGCTTTATCCACTTCAAGATCAAACTTTACCATAAAGAAGCCATTGGCAACGTCCATCGATTCTAACCCACCCGTCAACTTCAGTAAATTTTTTAATCTCATGTTCGACTGATAAAATCCAATCTCTTTGCCAAGAAGCTTGATGATAAGTAAATCTTTCCATGAAAGGCAGAGGTCATTGAAAATGACATCTTTTATGAACACCTTAGGAAAAAGCCTATTGCCATTCTCAAACTCGATCTGCACCAAATTCCTCTCGAGAAGATCTGCACGATCACATGCCGGGGGTACTTCTATTTCCCAACACTTTATCCCTAAAAGAGATTCTTCCATTGTAATCCTTTAATGGCTGCTCAACATCTCTCCATATATCTGGGGTTTCTTAGGTATAGAATTTGTCCTGGTCAATAGCTGAGGGAAGTCAGCGCTCATACTAGGGCTAATAGGAATGAGGGTGGAGTTTTAAGAGCCAAAAAGGGTTACGAGTGTTTCTATATAATTGTTAGTAAGAAGATGATAGATGGTTGAAGATGATTAGTGTTTGGGCTGAAAAAAAATTGGAACCCTTATTTTTTAACGTGCGTTGGGATTGTGGGAAGATGATTAGTGTTTGGGCTGAAAAAAATTGGAACCCTTTACTTAGGGATTATTTTTTAACGTGTTGGTATTGTGATTGTAGTTATATTTTAAAATATTTTTTATTAAAAAATATATTAATAATATTTTTTTATTTTTAATATTAAAATATAAAAATATAAAAATAAATTAATTTTTAAAAAATAAATTTTTAAAAAAGTATTTTTCAAATGCAGTATGACGCCCTCTTATTTGACCATTGGTCATAAAGCTCACCAATTTGCAAAAAAAAAAAATAAAGGTACAAATGTCTAATTATTCTGGTAACTATCCAGTATGACGCCCTCTTATTTGACCATTGGCCATAAAGCCTCGCCAATTTGCATGAAGAAAAATAAAGGTACAAATGTCTAATTATTTTGGTAACTATTAGAGGCAATTAATCAAGATGATAATCTATATTGATTTATGGATCAATGTTGGTTTATGAATGTTTCATGACAACTATTTTTCAATGATAAAGTATTTTTTATATATTTATTTTGATCAGAAATGTAGGTAAATCCATGTTTTAAAAATTTTAATTTTTTTATTTAACATTAATATATTTTTAATACTTTTGGATTGTTTTAATGCATTGATGATATAAAAAATATAAAAAATATTTTAATATATTTTTAAGTAAAAACACTTTAAAAAACAACCGTAACTACATTCTCAAGCACACTCTAAGAGTGTGTTTGGTATTGTGGTAGCTGTTGTGGTTGTAATTTGAAAACAGTTATTTTATAAAAATTATTTTTAGTTGAGATTAGTTTGAAAAAAAATAAGTATTTGGTTAAAATTGTGGTTGAAATTGAAGTTAAAAAAAATATAGTTTAATGTGTTTGGTTAAGAGTACTTTTAAAATTGAGATTATAAAATAATTTTAAAAAATATATATTAATATTAATAGTTTTTAATTTACATATTATGGATTTAATTATTGTTATTATATCATGGAATAAATCATACTGTATATATAAAAAAAACTTATTGTTCCATTAAACTATCTACAATTTCATTACGTACAAAATTCATTTGACATTAACTACAAAATTAGGTAAAATATTATTAGGAATAAAATTGAGATTACAATACAAGTAAATTTAATTTACTTTAAACTTATTTTTTAAAAAAAATATTATTCATATTTACGTGAATAATACAAGTGTAATCAATTAACTATATTTATTTTATAAAAAAAAAAAATGTTTAATGAACAGTGGATACATGCCTCCCGTGAACAGTGGAGCATGATTCTTCTATAAAACGCGCAGGAAGCAGCTCCAGTTTGCTTTCTTTTTTCTTGCGTTTTAAATACAGTAAATCATAGAACCCATGTACACTAACAAGTGTTTGTTACTTAATCAAACAGCTTGCAAAATTTGGCCGCAGGAAACGTGGACCACGTAGCCAAACAGGTTCTAAGTTTCACTTTGCAGACTTTTATGTTAGAATATATTGGGTTATTTTTCACGTCTTCATTGTATTTTAATTATAAAAAAATAAAAATAACAAGTTAATTCTAACTAAATTATTAAATTTGTGAATCGGATTATAAACTTGGATTAATCTATTTATTTTATTATATAATAAAAATATAAAAATTAATTTATAATTAATCTAATATTAAATATAAAATTCAATAAAATCTTAATATTAAATAAAAAAAAACTACAAAACTTATGTGCCCGAGTGACACAGCACTGCTGGGCCTGTTACAAAAACACAATCTATGAAATAACCGAAGTTAATAAACACAATCTATGAAATAATCAAAGCTAATAGACTGGACCGTGACATGAAAATATTATAAACTATGACCTCCGCTCAGACCCACTAGTTAATAGACTGAACTCTGACATGAAAATATTATAAAACAATTTTAAAAAATGAACAGTTACAACAACATCATGTTCTTGTTATGTTAGTTGTTTTTGTTATGTTAATGGATGTATCTAATACGCTGTCTGAATCGTCCTTTTGGTTAGTGAGTAGATCGAGCGTCATTGACCCGTCCACGTGTTGGTTGTCCAATCAGGTTAGATGTCACGAGGATGGGTTGACTTAGCTCACAGGACATATAGGGTCGGCTGCCCAAGTTAGGCACCCCTGCATGGCTCCTCCTGGAGTGTATTTGTTTTTGAGATTGTATTTATAGTTGTAATTAAAAAAAATATGGTTAAATGTGATTACTCAAATTTGAATATATTTTTGGTAAAAATTATAATTGGGATTTATATATAGTAAAAAATATATAAAAAATATTTAGTTATGGTTGATTTTAAAAATATTTTTACTTAGAAATATAACAAAATAGTTTTTTTTATTCTTAAAAATTATTTTTAATAACAGAAAATGCTCTGAAATATAAAAAATAATTTTAAATAAAAAATTTTAAATTTTAAAAAAATATTTTTAAAACACAAAAATAAATAAAATTTTATAAAATTAAGTTAAAAATATATAAATACTTCTTCATAAAAACTATATTTCAAAGTTTGAAATTTTCATGAGCTCTGTAACATAAATTAAAAATTAATATATAATTAAACAAATAATTATAGTTTTTTATACCACAAATACAAAAACTAAAACTAAACTGCGGCTCTAATAAGGCTTTACTTTAGATAATAACTACATCATGTATGTCTATATTGACTTTCATCTAAAATAATGGTTATTTATATGAAACACTCGATATCTAAAATATAATAATAATTATTTTAAAAAAATATTTTTTAAATTTTTTTTAAAATATTAGTATGTTAAAACAATTTAAAAATACCAAGATAAAATTAATTTGAAATAAATACATAAATTTATTCTTTCTTAAAATATTTTTGAAATATAAAAATAAATGGGCTTGAAAGTAAGATAAGGTTGAAATATATGATTGTATGTCCTCTACACACATTTTATGCAATTTAGTTTTAAGAATTATTTTGCCCTACATGCATCCTAGTAACCAGCATTGAAAATAATTCCTCCCCTTTTTTAAGAATTATCATAGTGTAAGCAGGACAAAAATAGAAATAAAACCAATAAATCTGATTTTCCTTAACGTGTGAGCAATTATTGATTTAAATTTACAGGTTTTAGCTCTCAAAGCACTGCATTTTAGTTGACTATCTTGGCAAAGATTTTTTTTTTTTTCAATAATTATCGTAATGATTAACGAAAACCAAACGAAAAAGGGATGGGGAAGAAAAATTCATATCTACACTCACGAAAATCTATATGAAATAATCAAAGTGGTTTCACAATTTTAGTAACTTCTTTTTTTTCATTTTATATTTTAAAGTGTTTTATTTTAAATAAATATATATTATTTTTTGTTTCAGATTATTTTTTTGTGTTTTGATAGATGTTTAAAAATATTTAAAAAAAATAAAAAAATATTATTTTAACATAATTTTTAATTAATTTATAATAAATTCAATTCCTGTAATAATTGATTCAGTTGAGGGCTGGAGAGCTAGGATAGGAGTTGATTTTTTTAATTATGACAAATGACGTGTTATCTCTTTTTCTTTTTTCTTCTTTTTTCTTTGGTTTATTTCTTGACACTCTAAAAAAATTATCGGATTTATTTACTTTTCAACTTTAACATGGTTCTTAAATGCTATTATAATTTTTTATTTGAATTTAACTAAATTTTTTTTTAATTATTAGGTATTTGAACTTAAAATAAAAACATTTATAAATGGTTTATGAAATTTTGATTTAAATTGGTTGTTTATTATTAAAATAATTGAATAGATTTGAAATATAATTTTATCATATTTATATTTTTGTAAGCTTTCGATCACATAAAATATAGACATATGATTTTGATATTTTTTATAGCTTGTTTTACCAATTATAATTTTGTTTAAACAAAAACAATATTTTCATTTAAAATCATTGTGTGATTAAGATCAACAGGATATATTGATAGAAGAATTTATCTTTATGAAAAGAACAAAAAATTATTATATATTTGATTTTAATGATAATACCAAATAATTTATAAAACCTGAAAAATTTTAATTATACATTAAAAAAAATTGTTTTGATCTCTCAACAAAGCAAGCGAGGCCTTACAAACTAGTTCGGGAACATTGAGAGAGGCAGGGTGCCTGACTTTTCTTTGCACGTAGAATATGACCATCAAGAGTAAGGTGTTTGAATTTTTTTAATCAAGGAAACAAAATTGATGCCAAAAATGCTTTATTTAATGAAAGTTGAACTACAAGTATTTAGCAGACAATGGCATGATTATAATAATTATAAGTATTTATGTATTTAATTTATGAGGGGGAACTCGACACAACCCGTTAAGCTTGGCATAACCATGGAAGCAAATGCTTGAGTTCTGCAAATGATCCATAAAGATGGAACAAGAAGACTTGCATATAAAGTAAAAGAAATTGGAATTGAAAGTCCCACATGTTCTTGATATCCTCAGCGTGCAAACCAATCAACCGCCCTTGTGGGTTGATTAGATGTGCAAATCGACCTTTTTTTTTGAAAGGATATCATGATAATTAAGTCCATACTTCATGGTAGTCTCTATTTTGTGTGTGTAAACAATAAAAGAAAACGCACACACATATATATATGTTTCGCTATACACTCACAACTAAATTATTCTTCAATATAATAATAGGGTTGTTGGTATATTTTTGTCCTTCTTGAAAAAACAAAAAACCTAAATGTAGTAATATTGAAGGTATTTTTATCTTTTTGTATATCTCATTAATTATTTAATATTTATCAGGGGGTATATTTATTTTTAAAAAAACATGGTTAAATGACCTTGTTACATTATAAGACAAGTTTTTTTTTTTATTTGCTTGGAATTTTTTAGCTTATTCTAGAAAGTTAAAACACGGGATTGCCTTGTGATTCAAAAAAAAAATAAAACAAGTGTGTAGGGTCATTCCAGTCTTCTCATGCTAGTTTTTTTGTTTGTTTGATAACAATTGAGGCCAATTTGATCTTTTGATATCAGTTAATAAATTAAAAAAGAATTATGTTGGTGGGTGCTTATCACTTACCAACGCATGGGAGATACCTACGTCCTTCAAGCAGCACATGTGGTGTTTTTAGATAGCCAAACCAGGTTTTCCACCTCGTCGTTAAATGTACTGATACATCTTTTTTCTCCTTTTATGACACATATAAACAACAGGAAGGCAATTTATTACTAGTTAACATTTTTGTTTTATTCCTTATATTCTATATTCTCCCTTAAAAATGCAAGTTTCTTTGCTTTTGGTATTTTAATTTTAGTTCTTATTATTTCTAATTTTTTTTGGTGTTTTTGTAAAAGTTTTATTTTTTTTCAATTTAATCCTTCAATACTAATTTGTTATATTTGTTTTTTTTCAATTTGTTCCTTATTGTTTTGATTTATGATTTCTTTTTTTTCCCTTTTGTAAAAAAATTATTTACTTTCAATTTAATCATCAGTTCTAATTTGTCATATATAATATTTTTAATTTGATCATTCTTCTTTTAATTTCTAATTCTTTTATTGGCCCTTATGTTAAGGTTTTAGTTGTTTTCAATTTCACCTTTCAATTCAAGTTTGTTGTGTTTTGTTTTTTCTAATTTGGTCCACATACTTTAGGTTTTTTTTGTCTTTTTGTTAAAACAAAATCTTATTTTCAATTTAACCCTCTAATCAAAGGATTGTTCTTGTCCTATAATTTATTTTTAATTTTAATTTTCACTCATTTTTTTAATTATTATTTTTTATTTTAGACCTTTTTAATCTTCCCTTTCGTTCTTTTATTTTAAATAACTTTTACTTGTCGCGTGTAAATAACAGTGAGGCGTTTTGCCACTAGTCAACCTTTCTTCTAATATTATTTTTTCACCTTCATTCCAATCTTTTTTTTTTCTTATAGCTTTTAATGGCCCTTTCTTGATTTGTTGAGGATTAGACTTCTTAGTTTTTCTAGTATGGTGTTTATGGTCTAATAACTCATATCATTAGTTTTAAAAGTTATCCATCATATGGTTTTCAAATCTAATCCGAGAGTTGACCCAAAGCAAGTCATGAGTCACGGTAAGTGACATTGTTGATTGATTATTTTTTTAAGTCATGTTTCTATTTGTTGGTCTTGCTTAAGATCCAAGACAGAAGTCCCTTCGTGGGAAAATTTCTACTATAATGGATTAAATCATAATTGTTCTAAGACTCCAATTTTAGTATCGTAATTATTTTTTAGATACAGCTCATTCCTAACATTTATTGCTATTAATTCTTTTACTTTACTACCATAAGTATACGTGACATTGCAAGATCTATACCTCAAATATTAAATAAACAAATTTATTTTTATGGTATTTTTAAAATTTTGGTTAAATTCTAATGGATAATCATAAACTAATTATGATATCTATTTTGTATTTTTACAACATGATAAAATACATTTTATTTTTTTAGAAAGTATGTATGAATTTTTTTTAGAATTTGGGGGTATGAAATTAAAACATTTGGATTAGTTAATTTTTTTTATCTTTTTCTTTTTTTATCATTCATTTAACACAAAATGAAAAAAAAAGTAATAAAAAGAAAAAACAACACACATATTCTTTTTTTGTACTATATTTTTACTTGCACACCCCACAATTACTTTTTTTACAAACAATAAAAATTTAAAATTTAAAAATAAATAAAACACACATCAAACTTTTAACATTTGCAAAAATAGGTGTCCTAAAATTCACAAAATAATTTGGAGAAGACGCTGAAATTCAGGAACCACATTGGAAGCTTTTAAAAGTGCTAGAACAATGATGGCAATTAGAACCATGCACTGTCACCGTTGAGAAGGGAAATCTGATGGATTGGGAACAACATTTCCTCCTCTTTCTCCCTATATTGACAGTGTGACACGACTAAAAGATTGATGTCTTCTCCCAAGTACAGAAGTGTTAAAGTAATAAATAACCTGGCAAGACCGGAATCGAACCACAGAAAGGTTAATTTTATAAATTATAAACAACAACAATACAACAACAACAACAACAACAACAATAGTAGTAGTAATACTAATAAAATAGTAGTAGTAGTAGTAGAACTAGTAGTAGTGGTGGGGGGGGGGGGGAAGAAGAAGTTGATGAGAACTTTGAGATGAAATATTAATGTGAGGATCAAACAATGATAAAAACAAATGCCAAGGTTAGAGGATCCACTAATGGTATTTCAAACAAGTATAATATAAACTCTTATTAATCAACTAGAAACCACACACAAAGGAGGTTTCAGAAAGAAAATGAAAGGCATAAACAAGATATTAATGAAAGTAAAACTTAAGCATTACAATAAAGCGAGAGCAGGAGCATGATCTTGATCTCAAAACCAAGATGCTTAAATGCATGACAAATGTCTTTTTTTATAGGCTAAAATTGAGAACTGTTGATTTGATGGCTAATTGATGAGTGGGTGGCCACATCTTGACTTAGTGACAATCTTTATCTTTTTGTCTGAATAAAACGTCATTAATAACATCAAAATTTCAACCAACCTTCCACATGAAAGTTCTAGAAAATTGTCTCAGCTTTTCAATTAAAAAAAATTAAAGTCATTTGGACTTTTAGAACTCGACATATGGGTAAAAAACTAAACAGTAACCAAGTTGTATGACAAATTCGGACTTTTACGTTATTGTTAAGATTTGGACTTTCAAATAATAGAATTGAGTCTTGACTTCCACGTGAAAATTTTAGGCCTATGTCTTAGCTTTCCATCCATATAAAACAGACCTAAATCTGAGATCTACAGCTTCAGATATGACCCAATTACCAAGCAGTATTCATATTGGATTGCATCAGCGTCTTTTTTCTAAGTTTAGCCTTCTCTGTATACTTTCAATTTCAATACTTCAACTCATCAATCAATCCTTTCATTTGTGTGATAAGTCTGCATTTAGGATGAACATCTACCATAAATTAAAGGTACTTTATGGTATCAGACTTGTTATTATAAAACATGCTTTAGTTAAGGAGTTATTGATACTTCAAATGCAAAATAATGATATCAAACCTTGATAAAAATACATTTGTAAGTACTAATCACGGTGAATCTCACTGTCACCTACAAAATAAAAATCACAAGCAGCTCATTTTTGTCCCATTTTTAGATCTGTTTCTTTCTTTCTCTATGTAAATAAGGGTTGTGATTATAATCAAGAAAGAAAGAGTGGTTGGTTTTTCAATTTGTATTTGGGTTGTTAGAGGGGATGAGGCAAGCTCGAGGGAGCTTAGGTTTGAAAGAGAAAGGTTGTCATTTTTTGAAATCATTGGTGATGAGAGAATAAATGAATAAATTATTGGGTTGATTTTGGCATTGTTGTTGATGGGTTGATAGTGTTGGAAGGAGTGATGTTATATCAGTTCGGTGGAGGAAAAGGGATGAGTTGCTGGGATGGTGTCGGGTCAATAGGAGTTAATGGAGGCTAAAAGAGCTACTGCAATAGGAGGTGGTCGATGGTGTTTTGGGTTTGGTTGTTTTTTTATTGTTTTTTTTATAGGAATTTGCAATTTGTGTGATATGAAAGAAGAAGCGGCAACTACAAGGGTGCTTTTGGTGTCGGTTATAGTGTTGGGTGTTATAGGTTGTACGATGATTTTTAGTAAAAAAAAGGTTTTTATGAGGATAGTGATGGTTGGCCTTATATAGGTATGGTAGGTTGGTCGACTGTTTGCTTAGAAATGGTGGTAGGCATGCTCAATAATGGTTATTATCAGTGGAGTTATTGTTATTGAATTAAAGAAAGGAGCTCCCACCTTTAATGGCTTATGATGAGGATGGAAATCAAGTAAAAAAAGATAGAGTTATTATCGGGTTATTATGGAGAAAATTATGAGGCTGATAGTTGTCACTGATGTGTAGTGGTTTTAGGATGTGGTGTTCTTGGCTTACATGGTGGTTGTTGGGGAGAACAACTATTTTCTTGTAAAGGGTATCAGCTAGGTTTAGGTTTTTTTAGGCTAGGTTTTTTTTTTTTTTGTCTCCTTCTTTTTTATGTGAGATAACCATCTATTTATAGACAAAATGATTTATCTTTTTTCTCCCAATTGCTTGGTTCCCAAGCAACCTAAATGTTTTTTTGTCCCTCATTTTCTTCCTTTTCACTTGGTCATTTTTGCCATTTACCGTTTTTTTATTTTAATTATTTTGATAAATAACAATGTTAATGTTGACTTCATGAGAAAAATCAATGATTTTGAAAATAACACTTTAAAAGTTTAATGCGTTGCAAAATAATTTAATTTTTGATCTTTTAAGAAGATGTTGAAAATAAAGAAAATGCATCAAGAACTTATTTTTTAATTTTAATTTTGAAAATATTTAGAAAAAACTGGAGGTAAATTTTGGATTATAACAATGACTATAACCCAAGTTATTGGATTTTTTTTTCTTTTCTTAAAATGAACTTTCAGCATTTAAGCAAACCCATGTCATAGCATTGGGGCTTGTCTAATTAGATTAATATTAGTTCACATGTTAAATTTTAATATTTGGTTATATTATAGAAAATAAATTCAAAAATATTTTATTAATGTTTTTTTTTAATTTTATCTAACATATATAAAATAATAAATCTAATTATTTGACCTTTAAAATTATATAGAAAGAGTAATGATGAAAAAATATATATTGTATCATATATTTATAAATAGTTTATTTTATAAAATTTAATTATATATTAGGTTTAAATATTTTAAACATGATACTATAAACATACAACCATTTTGTTTTTTTTTTTTGGTGTTTGAAAAACATTGAAATAATTTCTTTTCTATGGTATCCTAATTTTATAACATACTTTATATGATTTAAAATGTATGATTATTGTATAATATAATATTTTTTGTATTTGAATTATTTTCTAAAAATATTATCTAAATTAAAGTATCATGTACACTAATTTATCAAATTGATATACTTTATATTGTATATTAATATATCCTAATATATCATTTCCTATATAAATATATTAGTAATTTATTGTTTTCTAATAATATTATATTTTAAAGTATTTTATTAAGACGCGCGCGCGCGCCCACACACACATATGTAAGAGTTGTTATAACCCAATGTCCACCTTTTTTTTTTAATTTTTCCAAAACAAATCCATAGAGAAACAACAAAAAACATAAAAACAAATATATTTTTTTATTTTTTTACATTATTTTTAATATTTTTTCAAAAGAATCCAAAATTTAAAAACTTACTTTCGACGCGTTCATATTAACATATCCATTTTAAAATTGTTGATTATTTTTTTCTCATCAAATCGACAATGACATTTTTTTAGAAATTATAAAATAAATAATATATATATATATATATATATGGACACAGGACCAAAAGTTTAAATAAAAAAATAAGGGATCAAAATGAATTTAAATTGTTTGAGGACGAAGCAACTAGAAGAAAGAGACAAAATTGTTTTGCATTTGAATATTGAAAAATCTCATAAGAAAAGGGGGGAGAGAATTAATTAGGGCAGTGGCCATAAATAAAAGGAACGGAGTTAGTTAGAAAATCAATCTACAAAAATCCAAAAAACTCTCTTTTAAAAATAAAAAATAAAAAACAAAAAGCAAACAAAGATACTCACTAGAAAAGCAAAACAAAAGGCATGGCCCTCCAACACATACATTCAAAGAAATAAAAAAAAAAAACTTTTTTTCTTT
>NW_011499983.1:351486-403121 GCF_000495115.2 Populus euphratica | reverse complement strand
TTTTTAATTTGTACAATTAACCTCCCTGTGGTTCGACCCCGGTCTTGCCGGGTTATTTATTACTTCGACACTCCTACACTTGGGAGAAGACATCAACCTTTTAGTCGTGTCACATAACATTGTCAAAATAGACACCACCATTAGACCATTATCCCTTAAATCTTACTCCTTTTAACCCATTTTAACCACCACCCCCCATTAAAAATAACAACCAATCATCATCTTTGCTTCACCAAATCAAATAAACAAACCCATTTTCTTGCTTCTCTCAGCAACTCAGTGACCACTACATCAAAACAACATCCTCAACTTTTCTCCATGAATAGATAAGCTCACATCTACCTTAAGTAATAACTTTGCAAGAAAAAAAAATAAATAGTAAAAAAAAAGTTAAACCTAGAAGAAGAAAATAAAATGAATTAATTACGTTGTGTGATTTTTCTCCTTTACAGGTGACAATGGCCCTCATTGCTAATATAGGAAGAAAAGGGAGAAAAAACAGTTCTAGATCCACTAGTTTTTTTTTTCCAGCAATGAAGATGCATCATGCCCCACCAATATTCCTTTATTCCCTTAGCTTTTTAGCATTGTTTCCTTATTTACATTAGCCTCTCATATCTATTCTTAATTTTGGAATGTTCATTTTGGAATTTGGATGGTTTTTAATGTTTGTTTTACTTATTGTTGAATTTGGATGGTTTGTAAAAATGTGATTATAGGGTGTATGAGAAAAAATTAGTGAAAAAAGGATGTGTGGGTCTTTGTATTTTTATATTTTTAGCTTATCTATGTACTAAATAAAAAAAGATAAACAAAATAATTATCCAAAGGTCTTAATTGCATATGGTCAAGTGTCAAGTTTGTGTTTTCAATAAAAAGAAGAGAAAAATATAAAAGAAATATTTCATGATTAGCATAAAAAAAAAATTTATGTTTTGTATGCATTATAAATTTAATAACAAGTTTATTAAAATCATGACGACTTGATCTCAATTTCAAAAACACCAAAAAACCAATTTGTTTATTTTTAATATTAAAGATTATGAACTCATACATAAGATATATTCTCAATATTAAAAAAATCAAATGCAAAAAAAAAAATATTTTGGCTCTAGAATGATAAGGCATGACCTATAAAGCCATCGTTCACTCTATCAAATGAATCTGCTTTAATCTAAAGGCACACCAAAGGTTAGAAAAAACACAATAATGTTTTAATAATAATTAGACAAATAAATAATGTAACTTATCTTAGATGGGGTACACTGTCGGTGATATTATTCTCCGAATACACAATTAGTTATTTTTATACAAACTCTAAGGACTGGTTAAAGTTTTTAATAACCAAAATATTAGGTGGCAACTCCAAAAGTTTTTAACGTGGGCAGGCCATTAATTTATTGTTCTTTCCATACCACACTAAAATCCTAACCTAAGAGGACGATTGTTATAATGCTACACACGTATGGTAAGAGTTACAAAGTATTGTACTACTTTAGTTTTTGAATCCCTTTATGAAAAGTGTTTTCTAATCTTTTAAACTGGAAAACACTTTTCTCCATTTAAATGGTATTTTTTTTATTGAAAAATAAATTTTGTTAACCAAATTTTCACAAAGTAGTCAAATATAAGAAAATCAAGAAAATACTTTTCAGAAGAACACTTTCTACCAAATAAATATAACATTATACAAGATGACATGATAATTAAGTTCATAATATTTCATGGAATATTACGGGCACCATTTTATTTCTATATGTAGACATTCATAACACATATACACATATCATGATCACTAAATCCATGTTATACTATAAAAATGATTTTAAGTTAATATTTTAATTTTGAAAAAAAAATAACATTGATTTTATGGATATGTTTTTTGACATCAAAAAAATTTTTAATTGGGGGAATAGAATGATAAAGTATGTGTCCGATAAAATAAACTAAAAAATATATGAAATTATAATAAAAAAAAAAGTTGATAACGTTAATTAAAAATTAGCACAAAAAAACTTATCTTTCTTGTAAGAAGCGAAAGATAGATACATATATAAATATTTTACCTCAATTATCCTTTTTATTTTATATATTTTCTTTTATTTATCTTGAAGATTAACTTTGCTAGCTAAGTACATGTGATTTTTTTCTTATACAAGCATAATACAAATATAATTCATCTATCTAAAATTTAAAGGAAAATTAATTTAAAGATAAATTAAAATAATCTTTTCAAGTATTCTAAAATTACAAAAATTATTGAAAATTAATAAATATTTTTAAAAAAAGAATCTAAACTAAATAATTTTAAAGAAATGATAAATATTGTATTAATTAAAAATTAAATCCCATAAAAAATAATTAAAAAAAGTCATGCATGATTGGGCATGGGTAGCTATCATGCGTGCATAGCTATTTTATTTTATTTTTGAAAAAAAAAGTGAATAAAACATTCATTATTTATTTTTTAAAATATTAAACAACACGATCTCTTACCTAGCTAAACGAAGCATTGTACTTTGACAATTTTTCCACTCATCATAGTCTAAGTATTTGGATTTAAAAGATCAATTTCTAACTTATTTTAAAACATCATAGAAACCTCAATAAAGATATTTTGAATCCTAAAACATTATCTAATCAATTTAAAAACCAATAATTAAACTAAATCAAAATAAAATTAATGGCTCTTGATTTATTTTTTCTAGTATGGCTCAATGGCAAAACCATCTCTATTAAACTTTCATCTCTAAAAAAACTCATTTATATCAAAATCAATTTTTCATGGTATAAATATGGACGACCAGACACTTTCTCACCCTTCTTTCTATTTTGATAACTTTCTTTCTTTCTTTTACCTCAACATCTAGGCAATGAATCATGATATAAATAAGATTTTAGACCTAAAAATAAAAAATTAAAACAACAAATTCCTAATATGAATAATTTGAAACTTTAGGGACCATATTGAATTATTCATGCGTATTGAACAACTAAACTTAAACATAACTCTATTTTTTTTTGTTAATTTTGGTCATCATTCTTTTATTTTTTAAATCATAACATAAAATTATATTTTGTAATATTAATTTTTAATTTCATGCCTAAATATTCTTAAACACTTGGCATATACGAGAAAATGAAAAGAAAAACAAATCTTAACACATTAAATCATGTTCATATAACTTGTGAGGATGAAATCGCAAAGGAATTACTGAAGTGGACAAAAACTTTAGTACCTAACATGAAAAAATGTATTGGATGAAGAATGATAAATATTATTCAAAAAATCTTTACATTGTAATTGGTAGTCAATTAACTTACCCGCATTACACTATGGGTCAACGCAATTTTTTGTTACATCATCTAAAACAAAAGAATACTTAGGTGTTACTGACATATTTTCTAACAGCAAGAGAAGAATTAATTGTGAACTTAGATTTGATATGAACATGAAATAAAATAGATAGAAGATCATAAACCCTAATAAATATTAAAAAGATTGTTACTGCTAATAAATACTAATTTATGAAGCTAAGTTACAAGTGAAAATTAAAATATTTAATCTTGTGTTAATGAGAGTCCTTTAATTTATTTCAGTTGATTATATAGCACTAATTTTTTATAAGAAGAGTAATAATTTAAATTTCATTGAAACAAACTATTGAAACAAACTAATTTACTAGTATAAATCTTTTTTTCTTATTAATATCTATATTATTTATTAAATGAAAACCAAAAGTAATTAGAAGACATTCCTAAAAAAATATGGATACTTTAAAGCAAGGATAAAAATTATATATCTCTAAATAAAACCTATTTTGTGCTAATGTTTTTTGAAAGTTATTTTACCAAAATATTTATTTCTTAGATAACATTCTATTGTTATTTCAAAAATAAATTTAAATTAAAAAAATAACACTGCTGTAATTTTGATGTGATCTTATTTAAAAACATAAGAACAATACTATACTCGTACATTGCTATGAAGAATTTTTTGGCAATGTCATTAGACTCAGGTTAGCAAATTAACATTGAAATCTCTCAATCTAACTCATAACTTAGGTAGGGTTTTAAATCAAAATATTTGAAGGTTGATCCAATTTAATCTAAATGACTTAAAGGTTTTAAAGACAACCTAAATAACTAATAAAACCCTATTTTAACTTAAAAAAGCTTAAAGATAAAATTGTTCTTTTCAGTATTGACATGAAGAAATCTTGAATCAACTTAAATTAACTCGTAAAACTCATGACTTAAGTCATAGACCTAACCAAGTTTAATAACTTTATTTTATAAAATTATTTTTTATTTAACAAAATAATTAAAAAATATAAATGCATGTAGAAAAGCAAACAAATAAAATTAAAAATTAAAAAAGGTGATTATGATGGGATTAACAAAAGGAATGCTTGTTGTTATTATTAAAAGAATATTATAATTTTATTTGAAAATAAATAAATATTGAATGGCATTTAATAAAACAATATCTAAAATATATTCTTAATTAAATTAAGGATTTAACAAAATAATATATATATCATATTATAAATTAATTAATTTTAAGTTAAATTATTTTACTTTAATAACAGACTAAAAAAAACATTAAAATAGACCAGCATACAAACCTGAGTACAAACATAAGTGGCTTAGCATGTCTAGCCCATTTCAAATAAGACCAGACATACAGATCTAGCAACCTATATCTACATATCTAGATTTTTTTTTTTAAAATTAAGAGAAAATTTTATTTTTTAAAAAAATAAAGTAGACAATTTAGACTACATGTCGCTTTACTTGCCTAATTTTCAATCAATAAATAGGTGGTTGGAAAATCATGTTAAGTTTGTTAAATCTAAAAAACTAATTTTTAATTCATTTTCATATGAAAATACCAAAAAAGCGCTTCTATAATCTCAACAAATGAATTCTTCAACTCAAAAGGCTCCAAAGCAGTTAAAAAAAATAAGATTAAACTAAAAAATATTTCTCTCAAGCTTTATCTATTTTTTTCAATAACATGGAAGCTCAAAAACACTTTAATAATACTCATCTCATTAGGAGAAATACTTTTGAAATTAAATTTGGCCTTTGATTATTAATATAATCTTGCCTATTAAATGTTTTTTTTTAACAGTTTTTAACGGCTCTCTTTTTCTGAAATTCAAAAACTTATATGAAAAGAAAATAAAATTTTGAGCATAAACATGTAATTATAAATTTAAAAGAATGAAATAAGAAAACTAAAGGCATTTTTTTTTAGAAAAGGCATCCACAACATGGTAATAAGAAGGGGATGGATTTTTATCTTATTGTTAAAATTTATAAAAAAAATTGTGACCAGGATAAAAACTACTCAAAAAAATAAAAAATGTTTTTAGAAAAGACACTAACAACATAATTATTTTATTATATTTATATTCCTGTAAGCTTTCAATCACATAAAATATAAACATATGATTTTGATATTTTTTTATTGTTTGTTTTATCAATTATAATTTTGTTTAAACAAAAACAATATTTTCATTTAAAATCATTGTGTGATTAAGATCAACAGGATATATTGATAGAAGAATTTATCTTTATGAAAAGAACAAAAAATTATTATATATTTGATTTTAATGATAATACCAAATAATTTATAAAACCTGAAAAATTTTAATTATACATTAAAAAAAATTGTTTTGATCTCTCAACAAAGCAAGCGAGGCCTTACAAACTAGTTCGGGAACATTGAGAGAGGCAGGGTGCCTGACTTTTCTTTGCACGTAGAATATGACCATCAAGAGTAAGGTGTTTGAATTTTTTTTAATCAAGGAAACAAAATTGATGCCAAAAATGCATTATTTAATGAAAATTGATCAACAAATATTTAGGAGACAACGGCATGATTATAACAATTATAATTATTTATGTATTTAATTTATGAGGGGGAACTCGACACAACTCGTTAAGCTTGGCATGACCATGGAAGGAAATGCTTGAGTTCTGCAAATGATCCATAAAGATGGAACAAGAAGAATACTTACATATAAAGTAAAAGAAATTGGAATTGAAAGTCCCACGTGTTCCTGATATCCTTAGCATGCAAACCAATCAACCGTCCTTGTGGGTTGATTCGATATGCAAATCGACCTTTTTTTTTAAAGGATGTCATGATAGACAAGTTCATACTTCATGGTGGCCTTTATTTTTTGTGTGTAAATAATAAAACACATACACATATATATGTTTGGCTATACACTCACAACTAAATTATTATTCAGTATAATAATAGGGTTGTTGGTTTGTTTTTGTCCTTCTCAGAAAAAAAATGTAGTAATATTGAAGATATTTTTATCTTTTTGTATAGCTTTTAATATTTTTATCTTTTTGTATAGCTTATTAATTATTTAATATTTATCTCGGGGTATAACTTTTTAAAAAAACATAGTAAAATGATCTTGTTACACTATAAGACAAGTTTTTTTATTTGCTTGGAATTTTTTAGTTTTGTTTTATAAAATTAAAACATGGGTTTGCCTTGTGTTTCAAAAAAAAAAAAAAACAAGTGTGCAGGGTTATTCCGGTCTTCTCATGCTAGTTCTTATGTTAGTTTGATAACAATTTAGGGTAATTTAATCTTTAGATATCAATTAATAAATTAAAAAGATTTTTGTTGGTAAATACTTATCATTCACTAACACGTAAAAGATATTTGTACTCTTCAAGCACCACATGTAATGATATATCTTTTTCCTACTTTTATGAACATCTTTTTTTGTTCTTTCTGTTCTATCTTCTCCCTCAAAAATGCAAATTTATTCTCTTTATTTTTAGTATTTTAATTTTAGTTCTTATTCTTTTTTTTTTTGGTGTTTTTCTACAAGTTTTGTTTTTTTTTTCAATTTAGTCCTTCAATGCTAATTTGTTATATTTGTTTTTTTTTCAATTTGTTCCTTATTGTTTTGATTTATGATTTCTTTTTTTTTTGCCTTTTTGTAAAAAAATTATTTTTTTTTTAATTTAATCATCAGTCCTAATTTTTCCTATATAATATTTTTAATTTGATCATTTTTCTTTCAATTTCTAATTTTTTCTTGGCCTTTATGTAAGGTTTTAGTTGTTTTTAATTTCACCTTTCAATTCAAGTTTGTTGTGTTTTGTTTTTTCTAATTTGGTCCACGTACTTTAGGTTTTTTTTTTGTCTTTTTGTTAAAACAAAATTTTATTTTCAATTTAACCCTCCAATCAAAGGATTGTTCTTGCCCTATAATTTATTTTTTATTTTAATTTTCACGTCATTCTTTTAATTATTATTTTTTATTTTAGACCTTTTTAATCTTCCTTTTCATTCTTTTATTTTAAATAGCTTTTACTTGTCGCGTGTAAATAACAGTGAGGCGGTTTGCCACTAGTCAGCTTTTCTTCTAATCTTTTTTTTTTTCACCTTCATTCCAATTCTTTTTTTTCCTTATATCTTTTAATGCCCCATCTTAATTAGTTGAGAATTAAACTTCTTAGTTTTTCTAGTATGGTGTTTCTGGTCTAATAACCCATATCATTAGTTTTAAAAGTTATCTATCATATAGTTTTTAAACCTAACCTAAAAGTTGACCCAAAGCAAGTCATGAGTCACGATAAGTTGTATTATTGATTAATTATTTTTTTAAGTTATGTTTCTATTTGTTGGTCTTACTTAAGGTCCAAGACAGAACTCCCTTCGTGAGATAACTATTTTTTAGATACAACTCATTGCTAACATTTATTACTATTAATTCCTTTAATTTAATACCATAAGTATACGTGACATTGCAAGATTTATACCTCAAATATTAAATAAATAAATTTATTTTTATGGTATTTTTAAAATTTTGGTTAAATTCTATTGGATAATCATAAATTGGTCATAATATTCATTTTGTATTTTAAAAACATGATAAAATACATTTTATTTTTTTGAAAAGTATGTACGAGTTGTTTTTAGAATTTGGTTGTATGAAATTAAAACATTTGGATTAGTTAAATTTTTTTATCTTTTTCTTTTTTTATCATTCATTCAACACAAAATGAAAAAAAAAGTAATAAAAAGAAAATGCAACATGCATATTCTTTTTTTGTACTATATTTTTACTCGCACACCCCATAATTACTTGTTTAAAAACAATAAAAATTCAAAATATATAAATAAATAAAACACACATCAAACTTTTAAAATTTGAACAAATAGATCTTCTAAAATTCACAAAATAATGTAAAGAAGTCGTTGAATTTCAGAAACCACTTTGGAAGCTTCTAAAAGTGCTAGAACAATGGTGGTGATTAGAACCATACACTATCACCGTTGAGAAGGGAAATTTGATGGATTGGGAATATTTCCTCCTCTTTCTCCCTATATTAACGGTGTGACACGATCAAAAAATTGATGTCTTCTCCTAAGGGCAGGAGTGTCGAAGTAATAAATAATCTGACAAGATCGGGATCAAATCATAGAGAGGTTAATTGTATAAATTATAAACAATAATAATACAATAATAACAATAATAATAGTAGTAGTACTAATAAAATAGTAGTAGTAGTAGTAGTAGTAGTAGTAATAAAGAAGTTGATGAGAACTTTGAGATGGAATATTAATGTGAGGATCAAATAATGATAAAAACAAATGTCAAGGTTAGAGGATCCACAAATGGTATTTTAAATAAGTATAGTATAAACTCTTATTAGTCAACTAAAAACCATACACAAAGGAGATTCCAATCATATTATAAATGATTAATATGATTACATTAGTTATTTTATTTGAATAATGTTAATACTTGTAAATGTTGTCAAGCATTCATAATTATAACTTATGTTAACAACAAATCAAGTTACTTTTATAGCACAACTGTCAGTTACACCAAACGGTTGGGCTATAAAAGTATCAAGTATTTGTTGTACCTAGTGTTATACAACATAAATCTAAATTAACCATTTAACAAGTAAAGTATTAAGAGTGAACAAAATAACAAATACAAAACATGTTAGTATCAAACATTAAAGTTCATATTAAGTTTACATTATACTTATTCTCATACCATTAGTGTAACCTTTTCACCTTGACATAATAAACTTAGCTAAACATAATGAAAGAGAGATATAAATAAACAAGATAAAAACATAAATAAGATAAAAATTAACTAAGTAAAGGAGAGGAAAGGAAAGGAAAGGCATAAATAAGATATTAATGAAAGTAAAACTTAAGCATTATAATAAAGAAAGAGCAAGAACATGATCTTGATCTGAAAATTAAGATGCTTAAATCCATGACAAATGCCTTTTTTTATAGGCCAAAATTAAGAACTATTGATTTGATGACTAATTGATGAGTGGGTGACCACATCTTGACTTAGTGACAATCTTTATCTTCTTGTATAAATACAACGTCATTGATAACGTCAAAATTTGAACCAACCTTCCACATAAAAGTTCTAGTAATTGTCTCAGCTTTCCAGTAAAAAAAATTGAGGTCATTTGGACTTCTAGAACTCGAGATATAGGCTAAAAACTGAATAGTGTCCAGGTTGTAGGACAGATTCGGACTTCTACGTTGTTACTAAAATTTGGACTTCTAAACAGCAAAATTGAGTCTTGACTTCCATGTGAAAGTTTTAGGCCTATGTCTTAGCTTTCAATTCATATAAAGCAGACCTAAATCTAATATATATAGTTCCAAATATGACACAATTACCGCATAGTGTTTAGGTTGGACTGCACTAGCATCTCTTTTCTAAGTTTGGCCCTCTCTTTGTACTTTCAATTTCAATACTTTAACTCATCAATCAATCCTTTTATTTGTGTGATAGGCCCGCATTTAGGATGAACATCTACCATAAATTAAAGGTACTTTATGGTATCAGATTTGTTATTATAAAACATGTTTTGGTTGAGTTATTGATACTTTAAGTGCACCATGATAATATAAAACCTTGATAAAAATATACGTGTAAGTATTAATCACGATGAATCTCACTGTCACCTACAAAATAAAAATCACAAGCAGCTCATTTTTTACCCATTTTTAGATCTGTTTCTTTCTTTCTTTATTGTAAATAAAAGCTGTGATTATAATCAAGAAAGAAAGAGTGGTTGGTTTTTCAATTTGTATTTGGGTTGTTAGAGGGGATGAGACTAGCTCGAAGGAGCTTAGGTTTGAAAGAGAGAGGTTGTCATTTTTTGAAATTATTAGTGATGAGAGAATAAATGAATAGGTTGTTAGGTTGATAATGGTTGGAAAGAGTGATGTTATATTGGTTCGATGGAGGAAAAGGGACAAGTTGCTGGGATGATGTCGAGTCGATAGTAGTTAATGGAGGCTAAAAGAGCTACTATGATAGGAGCTGGTCGATGGTGTTTAGTTAATGGTGTTTTAGGTTTGGTTGTTTTTTATTGTCTTCTTTTATAGGAATTTGCAATTTGTGTGATTTGAAAGAAGAAGCGGCAGCTACAAGGGTGCTTTCGGTATCAATTATAGTGTTAGGTATTATAGGTCGTATGATGGTTTTTAGTAAAAATAAAAAAAGGGTTGTCATGAGGATAGTGATGGCTAGCCTTATATAGGTATGGTGGGTTGGTCGACCGTTTGCTTAGAAATGGTGGTAGGCATACTCAATAATGGTTACTATTAGTGGAGTTCTTATTAACCTAAAAGAAGGAGCTACCAGCTTTAATGGCTTATGGTGAGGATGGAAATCAAGTAAAAAAAGATGAGGTTGTTATTGGGTTATTATGGAGAAGATTGTGAGGCTAATAGTTGTCACCGATGTGTAGTGGTTTTAGGATGTGGTGATCTTGGCTTTCATGGTGGTTGTTTGGAAGAACTATTTTCTTGTAAAGGATGTCGAGTAGATTTAGGTTTTTTTAAGTTAGGCTTTTTTTTTGTGTGGGAGATTTAAAGAGAAAAGTGTGGGAAATTTTTTTTATGGCTTTTTTTTATCTCCTTCTTTTTTAAGTGAGATAACCATCTATTTATAGACAAAATGATTTATCTTTTTTCTCCCAATTGCTTGGTTCCCAAGCAACCTAAATGTTTTTTTGTCCCTCATTTTCTTCCTTTTCACTTGATCATTTTTTCCATTTATCATTTTTTTATTTTAATTATTTTGAAAAATAACAACGTTAATGTTGACTCAATGAGAAAAATCATTGATTTTGAAAATGACGCGTTGCAAAGTAATTTAAATTTTGATCTTTTGAAAAGATGTTGAAAATAAAGCATATGCATCAAGAACTTATTTTTTAATTTTTAATTTTGAAAATATTTAGAAAAAAATGGAGGTAAAATTTGGATTATAACAATGACTATAACTCAGGTTATTGGATTTTTTTTTCTTTTCTTAAAACGAACTTACAACATCTAAATATTTTATAAAAAAAATCAGCAAACCCACAATAGACAAGCCTTAATTCTGAAGGCTTCATTTCCTTGCGGAGTACACCAATAAGACAACCCCTTAGGTGTGGGTTTAGAGGACAACCCCTCCCAAGTCAGGGTTCAAAGCCCTCTAGACGAACGAGAGTTTTGGTCTGCCACAACCTCTCGAACTTTAATTTGGTCGTGATAGTAGCCAGTGTTCGAAAACCAGCCCCCCCACACACGGGCTAGAGTAGAAAATCAGCAACAGTCGTAGCATTGACCGATACTAATCAGACCATAAGAGTGGAAGAAATTCATCAAGGCTCTCGCCGAGATTGGACTAAGGTCCTTCCTTAGAGCGTGGACTCGGAACTGTTTTGCAAACTCTGCGCAACTAGTGTTAGAGATTAGAGACTTTTGGTAACTAATCATTACACCAAACTGCTCCAGAGCCCGCTCATAGACCTTGGCCACTGAGGAATCAGCGATGACCACATCATCCCCTAGCACAGCATGGGAGTCAAACTTCGTTGGGGCTTGTCTAATTAGATTACTATTAGGCACATGTTAAATTTTAATATTTGATTATATTATACAAAATAAATTAAAAAATAATTTTTTAATGTTTTTTAATTTTATCTAACATATATAAAAAAAAAATAAAGGTAATCATTTGACCTTTAAAAATATATAGAAAGAGTAATGATAAAAAAAATATATATTGTATCATATATTTATAAATAGTTTATTTTATAAAGTTTAACTATATATAAAGTTTAAATATTTTAAACATGATACTATAAACATACAACCATTTTTATTTTTATTTTTTGGTGTTTGAAAAACATTGAAATAAATTTCTTTTCTATGGTATCCTAATTTTATAACATACTTTATATGATTTAAAATGTATGATTATTGTATAATATAATATTTTTTGTATTTGAATTATTTTCTAAAAATATTATCTAAATTAAAGTATCATGTACACTAATTTATCAAATTGATATACTTTATATTGTATATTAATATATCCTAATATATCATTTCCTATATAAATATATTAGTAATTTATTGTTTTCTAATAATATTATATTTTAAAGTATTTTATTAAGACGCGCGCGCGCGCCCACACACACATATGTAAGAGTTGTTATAACCCAATGTCCACCTTTTTTTTTTAATTTTTCCAAAACAAATCCATAGAGAAACAACAAAAAACATAAAAACAAATATATTTTTTTATTTTTTTACATTATTTTTAATATTTTTTCAAAAGAATCCAAAATTTAAAAACTTACTTTCGACGCGTTCATATTAACATATCCATTTTAAAATTGTTGATTATTTTTTTCTCATCAAATCGACAATGACATTTTTTTAGAAATTATAAAATAAATAATATATATATATATATATATATGGACACAGGACCAAAAGTTTAAATAAAAAAATAAGGGATCAAAATGAATTTAAATTGTTTGAGGACGAAGCAACTAGAAGAAAGAGACAAAATTGTTTTGCATTTGAATATTGAAAAATCTCATAAGAAAAGTGGGGAGAGAATTAATTAGGGCAGTGGCCATAAATAAAAGGAACGGAGTTAGTTAGAAAATCAATCTACAAAAATCCAAAAAACTCTCTTTTAAAAATAAAAAATAAAAAACAAAAAGCAAACAAAGATACTCACTAGAAAAGCAAAACAAAAGGCATGGCCCTCCAACACATACATTCAAAGAAATAAAAAAAAAAAACTTTTTTTCTCTAGAGAAAAGCTAAAAAATAATTGATTTTCTCTTATTTTTCTCTCTCACCTTTGCATACATAATTTAATGCTCTCCCTCACTATTAAAAAGGATAATAAAAAAAAACTCAATTCACACTTTTCCCACTTTTTGTTAAAGCCAAATTAGATCAGACTATATAGATCATCTCTTCTCTTACAATGATGCTCCTCCCAACATCAACCACGGACCCATCATCCCACTCACAATCAATATCACCAACAGTAGCCTTATCATCACTAGTAAATTTAGTCACCATTATGTCTCCAGTAACCACCACAAATTGAAATTAGTCTTTCTTTCTTCCTCGCTAGCCACCATTAAAGCACCAGCACATAGACATTCTCTCACCATACCTTGATTCAAAACCAAAAAAGAAAAGAAAACAATAGGGTTTTCTCTCTTATTCTAAATAACAACAACACTAGTAATAACATTGTCAGAATAGACACCACCATTAGACTATTATCTCTTAAATCTTGCTCCTTTTAACCTATTTTAACCACCACCACCCATTAAAAATAACAACTAACCATCATCTTTGCTTCACCAAATCAAAGAAACAGACTTATTTTTTCAGTTCTCTTGGCGACTCAGTGACCCATACACCAAAACAGCATCCTCAACTTCTCTCCATGAATAGATAAGCTCACATCTACCTTAAGCAATAACCTTGCAAGAAAAATAAATAAATAGTAAAAAAAAGTAAACCTAGAAGAAGAAAATAAAATGAATTGATTACGTTGTATGATTTTTCTCATTTACAGGTAACAGTGGCTCTCACCACTGACATAGAAAGAAAAAGGAGAAAAAATAGTTCTAAATTCACTAGTTTCTTTTTTTTCAGCATTGGAGGTGCATCATACACCACCAATATTCCTTTATTCCTTGAGCTTTTTAGCATTGTTTCCTTATTTACATCAGCCTCTCCTACCTATTCTCAATCTTTGGAATGTCCATTTTGGAATTTGAATGGTTTTTAATGGTTTTTTGAACTTATTATTGAATTTGGATGGTTTGTAAAAATATGATTATAGGGTGTGTGAGAAAAAATTAGTGAAAAAAGGATGTGTGGGTCTTTGGATGGTCTTTGTATTTTTATATTTTTAGCTTATCTATGTACTAAATAAATAAAAAAAGATTAAAAAAATAATTATCCAAAGGTCTTAATTGCATATGGTCAAGTGTCATGTTTGTGTTTTTAATAAAAAGAAAAAAAATATATATATATATATATAAAAAGATATTTCATGATTAGCATAAAAAAAAGTTTTTATATTTTGCATGCATTATGGATTTAATAACAAGTTTATTAAAATCATGACGACTTGGTCTAAATTTCAAAAACACCAAAAAATGATTTTATTTATTTTTAATATTAAATATTATAAATTTACACATAAGATATATTCTCGATATTAAAAAAATCAAATGCAAAAAAAAATATTTTGGCTCTAGAATGGTGAGGCATGACCTATAAAACCATGGTTCATTCTATCAAGATGGATCTACTTTAATCTAAAGGCACACCATTGGTTAGAAAAAACACAATAGTGTCTTAATAATAATCAGGCAAATAAATAATGTAGCTTGTCTTAGATAGAGTACACTACCGATGATATTGTCCTCCATATACACAACTAGTTTTTTTATACAAACTCTAAGGACTGGTTAAGGTTTATGGTAACCAAAATATTAGGTGGCAACTCCAAAAGTTTTTAATGTGGACAAGCCTAGGGACGAAGTAAGAAAAAAAACTAAGGGGGGCCAAATTAAAAATTAAAGGGAGCAAAGTTAAATTTTTAATTATTTTTACAATATTTACAAGGGAGGGGGCTGGGAAAAAAATTTCCTGCAGGGGCCCAGCCCCCCTGCCTTCGCCACTGGGCAGGCCATCAATTTATTGTTCTTTCCATACCACACTAAAATCCTGATCTAAGAAGACGATTGTTATAACGCTACACACATGCGGTAAGAGTTATGAAGTATTGTACTACTTTAGTTTGTGAATCCCTTTTATGGAAAGTGTTTTCTAATCTTTTAAACTGGAAAACACTTTTCTCCATCTAAATGTTACATTTTTTTTTATTGAAAAATAAATTTTGTTAACCAAATCTTCACAAAATCATCAAATATAAGAAAATCAAGGAAATACTTTTTGGAAGAACACTTTCTAGCAAATAAATAAAGCATTATACAAGATGGCATGATAATTAAGTTCATAATATTTCATAGAATATTACAAGCATCGTTTTATTTCTATATGTAGACATTCATAACACCTACACACATATCATATCATGATCACTAAATCCATGTTATACTATAAAAATGATTTTAAGTTAATATTTTAATTTTGAAAAAAAAATAACATTGATTTTATGGATATGTTTTTTGACATCAAAAAAATTTTTAATTGGGGGAATAGAATGATAAAGTATGTGTCCGATAAAATAAACTAAAAAATATATGAAATTATAATCATAAAGAAAAAGTTGTTAATGTTTGTCGCGGGGGCGATGATAGAGGCTCTCTATATTGCCTCCTGTTGTGGGGTGTTGTGTGTTGGAAAAATTATAATTAATTTTTGGGAGTCGCCACCTAAGATTATGGTCACTAAGAACCTATGGTTTGCGAGAGTCTGGGTAAAGGACTGGTTGTGCAAGGGAAAGATGCATCACCCTCAGTGCACCCTACCTAAGGTAAACTTCATTGTTATTTGATTATTTTTTAGGTTGGGTTGCTATTTATTGGTCTTATCTAAGGCTTAAGGCAGATCTCTCTTCATGAGAGAATCTCTACCTTATCGGATTAAATCATAACCGTTCTAAAGTCTAAATTTTAACATTTATTTACGCTTTGTATCTATAATGCTTGGAGGTGTACTTTATCATGTAATTTTACACCCACAAATATTAAAGTCTATGTCTAGATATTTTTCACCAATTAAGCCTCAAATAAAATTAATTTGACCCATTTTAAAGTATAATTAAGTCCTTACATTTAATTAAATCCTTCAATTGGACCCAAATTAATTCTTAAACATAATTAAAATTTAATTTGGCTCATGATTAAATCAAATTGGCCTATTAAAAATTTAATTATATACATGGACTTGATTTTTATGCAAATTCGTCCAATAATCATTTAATTTAACCTCGAATTTGTATTTTTTTTTTCTATTTTTGGACACAATGAGGTACAATTAGACCTTAAGTTTCCTCTAAATTGCAGCTTGATTCTCCAGTCTGCTTTCTCCATATTGCTAGCTATTATTTTATTTTTTGTTTTTTTGTTTTGAAAAAAAATTAATTTTTTGGGGAATAACTCAGAATTAAGTTATGACAATGTTAATTAAAAATTAGCACAAAAAAGATTATCTTTCTTGTAAGAAGCAAAAGATAGATACATATGTAATTATTTTACCTCAATTATCCTTTTTATTTTATATATGTTTTTTTATTTATCTTGAAGATTAATTTTGCTAGCTAAGTACATGTGATTTTCGTTCTTATACAGGTATAATACAAATATAACTCATCTATCTAAAATTTAAAGGAAAATCAATTTAAAGATAAATTAAAATAATCTTTTCAAGTATTCTAAAATTTTAGGAATTATTGAAAATTAATTAATATTTAAAAAAAGGAATCTAAACTAAATAATTTTAAAGAAATGATAAAGATTATATCAATTAAAAATTAAATCCCATAAAAAATAATTAAAAAAAGTCATGCATTATTGGGCATGGCTAACTAGGCATGCGTGCATAGCTATTTTATTTTATTTTAAAAAAAAGTGAATAAAATATGTATTACTTATTTTTTAAAATATTATACAACACAATCCCCCACCTAGCTAGCTAAACGAAGCATTATACTTTGACAATTTTTCCACTCATCATAGCCTAAGTACTTGGATTTAAAAGCTCAATTTCTAACTTGTTTTAAAACATCATAAAAATCTCAATAAAGATATTTTGAATTTTAAAACATTATCTAATTAATTTAAAAACCAATAATTACACAAAATCAAAACAAAATTAATGGCTCTCAATCTATTTTAACAAAATTAATGGCTCTCAATCTATTTTTTCTAGTATGATTCAATGGCAAAACCATCTCCATTGAACTTTCATCTCTAAAAAAAACTTATTTATATCAATATCAGTTTTTCATGGTATAAATATGGATGACTAGACACTTTCTCTCCCTTCTTTCTTTTTTGATAACTTTCTTTCTTTCTTTTATCACAATATCCAAGCAATGAATCATGATATAAATAAGATTTTAGACCTAAAAATAAAAAATTAAAATGACAAATTCCTAATATGAATAATTTGAAACTTTAGGGACCATATTGAATTATTCATGCCTCAACAATGAAACTTAAACATAACACTTTTTTTTTGTTAATTTTGGTCGTCATTCTTTTATTTTTTTAACCATAACATAAAATTATATTTTGTAATATTAATTTTTAATTTAATGCCTAAATATTCTTAAATACTTGGCATATACAAGAAAACGAAAAGAAAAACAAATCTTAACACATTAAACCATATTCATATAACTTGTGAGGATGAAATCGCAAAGGAATTACTGAAGTGGAAAAAACCTTTAGTACCTAACATGAAAAAATGTAGTGGATGAAGAGTGATAAATATTGTTCAGAAAATCTTTACATTTTAGGTGGTAATCAATTAACTTACCCGCATTACACTATAGGTCGATGCAATTTTTTGTTACATCATTTAAAACAAAAGAATACTTAAGTGTTATTGACGTGTTTTCTAACATCAAGAAAAGAATTAATTGAGAACTTAGATTTGATACAAAGATGAAATAAAATAGATAGAAGATAATATGCCCTAATAAATATTAAAAAGATTGTTATTGGTAATAAATACTAATATATAAAGCTAAGGTACAAGTGAACATTAAAATATTTAATCTTGTGTTGATGGGAGCCCTTTAATTTATTTCAGTTAATTATATAGCACTAAATTTTTTATAAGAATAATAATAATTTAAATTTCATTGAAACAAAATAATTTACTAATATAAATCTTTTTTTCTTATTAATATCTATATTATTTAGTAAATGAAACCAAAAAGTAATAAGAAGACATTCCTAAAAAAATATGGATACTTTAAAACAAGGATAAAAATGATATATCTCTAGTTAAAACCTATTTGTCTTGTGATAAATTTTTTTGAAATTTTTTTATCAAAATATTTATTTCTTAGATAACATTCTATTGTTATTTCAAAAATAGGTTTGAATTAAAAAAGTAACATTATTGTAATTTTGATGTGACCTTATTTAAAAATATAAGAACAATATTATACTCGTACATTGCTACGAAGAATTTTTTGACAATATCATTAGACTTAGGTTAGCAAGTCAACCTTGAAATCTCTCAATCTAATTCATAACTTAGTTAGAGTTTTAAATTAAAATATTTGAAGGTTGATCCAATTTGACCTAAATGACTTAAAGGTTTTAAAGACAATCTAAATAACTAATAAAACCCTATTTTAAATTAAAAAAGCTTAAAGACAAAATTGTTCCTTTTAGTATTGAGATGAAGAAATCTTGAATCAACTTAAATTAACTCGTAAAACTCATGATTTAAGTCGTAGATCTAATTAAGTTTAATAACTTTATTTTTTAAAACTATTTTTTATTTAACAAAATAATTAAAAAAATAAATATATGTAGAAAATCAATCAAATAAAATTAAAAATAAAAAAAGGCGATTATGTTGGGATTAACAAAAGGAATGCTTGTTATTATTATTAAAAGAATATTATACTTTTATTTGAAAATAAATAAATATTGAATGGTATTTAATAAACCAATATCTAAAATATATTTTAATTAAATTAAGGATTTAACAAAATAATATATGTATTATATTATAAATTAATTAATTTCAAGTTAAATTATTTTACTTTAATAACATACCGAAAAAAAACATTAAAATAAACCAGCATATGAGCCTGAGTGGCTTAGTAGGCCTAGCTCATTTCAAATAAGGCAGACAAACAAGCCTAGCAACCTATATCTACATTTCTAGACTTTTGTTCTTTTTAAAATTGAATGAAATTTTTTTTTTTTTAAATAAAGTATATGATTCAGACTACATGTCGCTTTGCTTATTTAATTTTCAATCAATAGATAGGTGGTTGGAAAATCATGTTGGGTTTGTTAAACCTAAAAAACTAAATTTTAATTCATTTTCACATAAAAATACCAAAAAAATGTTTTTATAACCTCAACAAATGAATTCTTCAACTCAAAAAGCTCCAAAGCAGTTAAAAAACATAAAATCAAACTAAAAAATATTTCTCTTAAGCTTCGTCTATTTTTTTCAATAATATGGAAGTGCAAAACATCTTAATAATACTCATCTCATTAAAAAATACTTTTTGACATCAAATTTGACCTTTAATTATTAACAAAATCTTGCTTGTTAAATGTTTTTTTTAATGGTTTTTATTCACGTTCTCTTTCTAAAATTCAAAAACCTATATGGAAAGAAAATAGAATTTTAAACTTAAACATATAATTATAAATTTAAAAGAATGAAATACGAAAACTAAAGGCGTTTTTCTTTAGAAAAGGCATCCACAACATAGTAACTAAGAAGGGGTTGGATTTTTATCTTATTGTTAAATTTCATCCCCAAAACTTTAATTTTTATAATCAATAAAATTAAATCTTATCTTACTAAATTAAACATTAATCTAATGCTGGAATATCTTACTGTGACATGTTGAGAATCACATTAATACTATTCAAAATAAATTATGAGCTTGAAATCCTATTTAATTTAATTTATAAGAATGAAATTTATATATAAAAAAAAATTGTGACCAGGATAAAAACTACACAAAAAAATAAAAAATGTTTTTAGAAAAGACACTAACAACATAATAATTAAAAAAGGATCCATGTTTGTTTTATTTCCAAATTTATTCCTCAAAAATTTAATTTTTTAATCAATAAAATTGAGTTATATTTTACCAAATCACACATTAATTTAACAATGGATTTGTTTTGACACTTGAAGACCAAGTAATAAGCTATTTAAAATAAATTATAAGTCTAAAATCCCATTTAACATAATTTTTAATCATAAATTGACAAAAAAAAAATTGAAGACATAAATAAAGCTATTCAAAATAAATTACTAGCCTAAAATCTCATTTAACATAATTTATAATCATAAAATTAACAAAAAAAATATTAAAGACATAAATAAAAACTGCTCAAAGTGTATATATATATAACTATTATGCGTTGTTGTTTTAGTGAACAACATAATTTCAGAGATGTAATTATAATAATATTTGTCTTACACATTCAATAGCCACTCATTTATTACTATGATGAAATTACTTTGGCTTTTATTTTTTATATAATTATAATTGTAATGTAATTATAATAATATTTGTCTTACACATTCAATAGCCACTCATTTATCATCGCGCGCCATTGACATCCCTTGTTTCCAATCTCATCTGTTGTGCATATACGACTATGATGTCCATACCCCACTTTCTTGCCTCTTTCCTTTCTATTTTTTCTGCAACTCTTTATTCTTTGTTCATCTAATTTTATGGATTTACGGCGTGTAATTTGGCTTATGCCATTTATTATAGTTATTAAATCCGTTAACATGATGATCAGCAGCTTTAAAACTTATTTGAGAGTGCGTTTCTTATTTTTTTAAAAGTATTTTTTATTTAAAAATATATTAAAATAATATTTTTTATTTTATTTTTTAAATAAAAAATCTAGTTTAGTACTGGTTTCTTTCAAATTAAGTGGATATGACCTTCTCAAACTCTCACAGGTAAATCTATAATTTAATTAATCCGTTTAAATTTGAATTAGAATAATTTAAAGGAATTTTTTAAAAAAATTATTTTAAAATAATACCATTTCAGTTAAAATAAATTAAACAACATCAATGCTCGCGACAGGAACTTGAACTAAGTAGATAATTATGTTATTTATTCTTTTTTGGGTAGAAAATTTGTAAAATAATGTAAATAATGTTGTAATATTGTTCTTCATTTTCGTGATTCTAAATATATATATATATAAAAAAAACTATAAAGAATATATTTGTATCTTTTTTTGGGTCATTGTTTGAATATGTGATTGGTAATACAATACATGGTAATTTTTAAAGATATTTTTTAATTAAAATAATATTTTTTTTATTTTTAACTTTAACACATAAAAAAATCATCAAAAATATTTTAAAAATCAATTTAAATAAAAAAAGGCTTCGAAAATCATGTTAAACTATAAAAATAAAGGAGGTAAGTGGGGACACCTTATCTATATACAAAAATCGCACTAATAGCAGTGCAGCTTCCCTTAAAAAAAATGTGGGTCGGTTAGCATTACTCTTTTTATTTATTTATTTATTTATTTAGATATCTTCCGAGCACTGAAAAATGAAAATTGGAAATGCGGGATGCCTATTTTGATTAAAATGGAATGCCTTGTCACATCACCAATAAGGTCACCACTATAATAGGGTTACTATCCAATAAAATAAAATAAAAAACTAAAAAAATAACATAGTAATTTAAAATCTTTTATAAAATAACATTATTTTAAAAATAATAAAATATTATATTTTTACCTTACCATAATATTTATTAAATTTAAGCATGAGAAAATAATTATTTAAATTTAAAAGAGTTGGAAAGACACTTCCAAATGCAACATGTCATAAAAAGTTGTGATTAAATCTTTAAATTTATCCCATCTCAGCTTTCAGAGAAAATTTCATTAATAAACAGAAACCACTTGGTCGATCTCGCTTCCCCTTTCATCTCCTTTCTTTCAACTGAGAAATAAGAAAGAAGGACCAGCTCTTTCAGGTCTACAACTTCAGATTCATGGAGCAGGGTGCTGCTTCCTTGAAAAAAAAAGGAACTCCTTGAAATTGTTCTTGTATATCATGTGAAAGAGAAAGAACTGATCCTAGATATGGCGATGCGTGCGGGGGATTTTTTTCCAAAAAAATCCTCCATGAATGCTTTGATCATGTTCTTCTTTTACAACTTTCCATCATCAAGCTTTAACCTGAAAAGGATCCTTAATGGAGGAAGACGTCGGGGACCAGGTCCTAAAAAGAAGCAAGATGCCTGGTTCGCTTGCTTGCTTTTAAGAGGATACATTGTTTACAAAGAGAAGACATTGTTTACAAAGGAAAAGACAAACATGTTAAATCTCGTGACTTCTTTGAAAATGTAGTTGTGATTGTTTTTTAAATAGTTTTTCGTATTAAAATACATGTTAATAATGTTTTTTTATTTTAAAAAAATTATTTTTGACATCAACACATCAAAATAATTTGAAAATACTAAAAACATATTAATTTGAAGTTAATAAAAAAAATTATTTTTTTTCAAAAGTATTTTTGAAACGTAAAAACAAACAGGATCTTAAATTGATATTGTGGTTCAAAATTGAGATTTTATAGTTCAGAAATATGACATTAATTATATATGTATTTTTGAATTATAATATTTAAAATGTGTTATTTCATCAAAGTTTTTTTACTTATGTGTTAATTCACTATTTTATTTTTAACTTTTTAAATTAATTGCCCAATTTATCCAAGTTAAAAGCAATGGTGCATAAACAAGTTTTTTACATAAAATTCTCTACAAATACATGTGGTAATTGAGAAATAAATCATTTAAAATTAAAAATTTATGAGACTGAACCTTATCATTTAATATAATTTAATACATGGATTGGTATATAAGTTTAATTAGTATGAAAAATTTGCTTGTAGATATTTTTGAGAAAATAGCTAGAAGAAAAATTATGGAGGAGAGTTGAAGGCTAATTAAATAAAAAAGAGGAGGGATATAATTAGGGATAATCACCAAAATATCCTTATAATGAAATTTTCTATCCAAAAACCTAATAAAAAATAATTTTGTATTTATAAAAACTAAATACCAAATTTTCATGTTAAAAGAACCCAAAATTTAACACTCAGTTAACACTATTAATCTATGAGTTTGAAAAATTATTTTGAAGATTTAAAAATTCAAAAAAATCTCAATTCAAATAAAAAGATATTTTACAAGTTCTTTTATTCAATGTTATTTTTGCAAATTATGTTTATCTTTGTGTACGTGTATACAATGCAGTATAATTCTTTTCTTTAAATTACCATCATCATTTCAATCATTGTTATCAAACCCGATCTTGATATTGACCCGGCCAAAGGATCCTGGATTTCATGAATGAATTCGGAAAAATTTTAAAAATATATTTAAAGTTTATTTTATATGAAAAACATCCATGTAAATAAAAGTTATACATGTTGTGAATAATAAAGTTTAAAAAAATATTTTAAAAAGTTTTTTATCTCACATTGAAAAGATATTATATTATCCTTTTAAGTTAAAATATTTAAACTAAAAACATTTTTTATCCAACATTGAAAAAATATAATTTTTTTCTTGTGAACATAGAATATATATACTGAACGGTTTCAAATCTCACATTGAAAAATAAAATATTTTTTTAATATTTATTTAGTGAAATTTAAAGACTATTAATAACAAACTAAAAAAATAAAAAAAAAGGGTATAGGAAAAAAAATCATATTTGAAAAAAAAAAAAACTCGTCCAGGTTTATCAAGGTCATAGGTCGACTAGTCGGATCAACCAGGTTTGTGAAATTGTTGCATCAGCTGGTCTTTAGCAAGCCAAAACCGATCTAGCCACCAGGTCAATTGAGTCCTGGATCGACCTGCTTAGCCGATTCAGGTTTAATAACAAATATTTTCTATAATATAATTGGTTAAAAAAATTATTATATCATGCATTTATATATAGCTTTATCTATAAATTGTAATTGCACACATAATATAAATACAGTTTATATATAGTATTATAAATATAAAAACTAAAAAATATTCAAATTAAAATCCATCAAATATTTTTTATTTTTCAAATTCAAATAAACTATTCCATATAAAAAATAATTAATAGGTTCATGATATTAAATAAGAAGTGTATATGAGGTTTTTCAATATGAAGAATTAGATAAATGAAGATATTTTATTAATGTCTTCAAATAAAAGATTTTTTAAAAGGAGCGTTAGTAATTACTTCCAAAAATTATACGAATATTTTTTATGTGGGTATCCATCAAGCGACGTTGAATCCTGCAAGGACATTAGGACCCTTAATAGCTAAAGGAAAACTTGGCTTTATTTATTATAGTGTTTGAAATGACAGTAGTTGTTGTTTTTTAAAGTATTTTTTTATTTTAAAATATATTAAAATAATATTTTTTTTATTTTTAAAAATTTATTTTTAACATCAATATATCAAAACTATTTAAAATTATATAAAAAAATTAGTTTGAAACAAAAAAAATTTCAAATATCTTTCAAAATATTGTTTGAATGCAAAAACAAACATGTTATGAACCATAGCCAATACGGCTACCAACCCAGCGGTTAAACTTTAATATGATGAGGCTGACCCGTCTTATCGAATCATAAGCTTCTGTCTTCGTAAGAAAATCATTATTAACATTATCATTAACATTAAAAAAGACCTAAAATTAGAAGGGAAGTTATTGTAACTTTTATCACCAAATATTATTTCTTGTAATAATATTTTGTCAATGTGTTCTAATTTATTTTTTTATTTTTATCCTTCAATATTAGATTTATTAAGAATTGAACTTCCATGATTTTCTTCAATTTACTTTTAATGAAGTTATCATAGTCTTATGACTCAAGTTGACTCGAGTTTTTTATTCCTTTTCTAATTGACTTTTTTCTCAGTTTTATAATTAAATATTGAATTGATATGAAATTAGATTTCATGATTTATTTCGGTTTCCTTTCTATGAGGTTATTTTTATTGAATGACTTAAGTCATGGGTTTGGCGAGTTAACTGACATGACCAAAAGATTAATATCTTATTCCAAATGCAGGAGTATCAAAGTAATAAATAACCCGGCAAGACTGGGATCAAACCATAGAAAGGTTAATTGTATAAATTATAAATAACAGCAATACAACAACAACAATAATAACAACAAGAATAATAGTAATAGTAATAACAATACTAATAATAGTAGTAGTAGTAATAGTTATACTAATAACAATACTAATACTTGTAGTAGTAATAATAATAGTAATAGTAATAATGATGGTGGTAATAATAATAATAGAAGAAGAAGAAGAAGTAGTTATGAGAACTTTAAAATGGAAGATCAATGTAAGGATTAAATAATGATAACAACAAACGTCAAGGTTAAAGAATCCACTAATAGTATTTCAAACAAGTATAGTATAAGCTCTTACTACTCAAATGAAAACCACACATAAAGGAGATTTCAATCAGATTATAAATTGTTAACATGATTACATTAGTTTTCTTATTTGAATAATGTTAATACTTGTAAATATTGTATAGCATTCATGATTATAACTTATATTAACAACAAATCAAGTTTCTTTCATAGCACAGGTGTCAATTATACCATACGGTTTGTGCTATAAAAGTGCCAAGCATTTGTTGTACCAAGTATTATATAACATAAATCTAGATTAGTCATTTAACAAGCAAAATATTAAAGAGTGAACAAGATAACAAATACAAAACATGTTAATATCAAATATTAAAGTCCATGTTAAGTTTACACTATACTTATTCTTACATCATTGGTGTAACCTTTTCACCTTGACATGATAAACTTAGCTAAATATAATGAAAGAGAGAACCATAAATAAACAAGATAAGAACATAAATAAGATAAAGGTTAACTAAGTAAAAGAAAGGAAATGAAAGGCATAAACAAGATATTAATGAAAGCAAAATTTAATCATTATAAAAATATAAAGAGAGAAAGTAAGAGCATGATCTTGATCTAGAAACCAAGATGTCTAAATGTATGGCAAATACCTCTTTTTATAGGCTAAAATTAGAAACTATTGATTTGATGATTAATTAATTAGTAGGTGATCAACTCTTGACTTGGTGACAATCTTTATCTTCTCTTGTCTGAATAAAATGTCATTGATAATGTCAGAATTTGAACTAGACCTACACATTAAAGTTCTAGGAAATTGTCTTATCTTTCCAAGAAAAACAATTAAGGTCATTTGGACTTCTAAAACTTAAAATATGAGCTGAAAACTGAACAATATCTAGGCTACAGGACAGATTGAAATTTCTTTGTTGTTGCTATAATTTGGACTTAAAAACAATCTTTTTAAATCTTGGACTACATGAAAGTTATAGGCATATGTCTTACCTTTTCATTCATATAAAGTATACCTAAATCCAAGATCTACAACTCTAAATATGACCCAATTATCGAACAGTGTTTCAGTTTGTACTGCACCAACATCTCTTTTTCAAGTCTGGTCATCTCTTTGTTCTTTCAATTTCAGTACTTCAACTCATCAATCAATCCTTTTATTTATATGATAGGCATGCATTTAAGACGATCATTTACCATAAATTAAAGGTATCTTATGATATCAAACTTGTTATTATAAAACATGCTTTAGTTAAGAAATTATTGATACTTCAAGTGCAAAATCATAATATAAAACCTTGATAAAATTACACTTTTAAGTATTAATCATTCATCCTAATTGACTTGAGTTATTTTTTGTTTTTTATTTAATGTACTTTTTAAAAAAATTTCATGTTTCAACACAACTTTGATTGAGAATTGATTTTCATGATTTGTTTCAATTTATTTTCTATTATGTTATCTTGATTTCATAACTTATGTCATGAGCTTAACAAGTTTACTCAGATTAACTTAACTTATTTTTTATGCCATTTTTTTATTTAATCCCTCATCATTGGATTTATTAGAAATGAACTTCATAGTTTGTTTTGATTTTTTTATATAGAGTTATTTTGATCTCATAACTCGGTATGCAAATTGATAGATTAACTCGAATTGACCTATATCAATTCAATATGTTGTTGTCTCAATATTTGTAAAAAAAAAATCCTCTTAAATATTTATTATGAGTCAAACTACGTTTTTATTATTTATCTGAACTGCCATTAGACTTGCCAAGGAGATTGAGTTACATCAGATCAATCTCCACAGGGTTTAATTTTTTCTATTAGAAGAACATCAATAATGCATAGATATTTTTTTACATTAAAAAAATTAATATGATCCACAACATAACTTGATATAATAATTTAATATTTTGCATAAATAATTATTTTTTAGACAATCAAAAATAAAAAACAAGAGAATATTTTTTGAAATAAAGAGAATAGTAATAATATTTTTAAATGGATTGTGTATAAATATTTATCTTGTTAAATCACTTGCATCATCCAAACTAATGGCAAAGAAGCTCTCATAATAAAATCTCTTTACAAATAAAGGTATGAGATAATTTTAATTTACAAACCAATAATTATGATTTCATTAACACCAATGAAACACTAAAATAGGTGGAGAATTTACTATACCTTTTCTTATAAAATACTCTTATTTTTTCTTCTAATTTATGTTTTTATTTTATTTTATATTTTTTTCCGTCTGCTTTTAAAGAGGTTACTCTAGCCTTATGATTCGGACTGCGATTTTGATGAGTTACTTAAAGTTTCTTTTTTTCTAATTGATTTTTTCCTTTTAATCAGTCTTTATGATTTGTCTTATTTTTCTTTCTGTGAAGCTATTCTCATCTTATGACTTTGGTCATGGTTTTAGTGGTTAAACCCTTGTTGCTCGAGTTATTTTTTTATCGATTTTTTTTCAACTTCATTCTTCTACACTGGGTTGATTGAGAATTATGCTTTATAACTTATTTCAATTTGTTTTCTACTAGATTATCTTGATTTCATGATCTAGATCGCAGGTTTCACATGTTAACCTGGGTTGATCTAGGTCAATTTTTAGGTTATTTTTTAATTGATTTTTTTTTAATTTCATCATTCAATATTGAGCTTACTAGAAATTGACCTTCATCATTTGTTTTGATTTGCTTTATTTGAATTCATCATGGTCTCATGACTTAGTATATGGATTGACATGTTAATTTGAGTTGACCAAAATTAATTCAATACTGATATAAAAAATTCTCATCTTAAATATTTATTATGAGTCAAACTATCTTTTATTGGTCATTCAAGTTGTTTCTGGACATGTTAAGATAATGGAGTTATATCATATCACTTTTCATGTGTTTTTTTACTAGAAAAAACATTAGCAATGCATAAATATTATTTTAAATTGAAAAAAAATTGATATTGTATTGGTAATTGGTGGCAAAACTCGTGCTTCATGGACAATGGCTATACAAGAACTAAACTTTTTTTACTACAATTATATCTTATTTATTTATTATTAAGGTCCTATTTGTTTGCTAAAAAGTAGTTTCTTTTTGGAAAGTGAATTCCAAAAAAGTGAAATATTTTCCGGTGTTTGGTAGTGTAGTGGAAAATAAATTAGAAAATAATTTTCAGTATTTGGTTGTGTCATGGAAAATAAGCTAGAAAATAACTTATTAATGTTTTATTTTTTTCATATTTATTAAAATAATAGAAACAAATCTTATAAATTAAAAAGTTGAATGAGAATAAAATTAAAAAAATATATAATTTCATAAATTATCTAAAATAAAATAAATAACAATCAAAATAATAGAGATCAAATCTTAAAAATTAAAAGATGAAGAAATTAAAATAAAAGATGAAGAAATTAAAATTCATAAATTGTTTCAAATAAAATAAGTAACAATCAAAAGAATGAGAACTGAATTTGATAGATCAAAAATTTCAATTAAAAAATGATAAGGAAAAAACAAATAATAATTATAAAAATAAGAACCAAAGTTAATATAAAAATTAAATTCTAAAAGATGAAATTGAAATATAAATATTCAAAATAAATATATATAGCAATTAAAAGTTTGAGGATCAAATATAATATAATCAGCAAATAATATGAACTTTTTAATTTTTTTTACAACTTTCAAAAAGTATTTTCCGTCCAAAATAAAAGAAAAACACTTTTCTAAAACCAAGTCAAATTTTTCTTTGACGGGAAAGTGTTTTTCATTAACCAACTTTTCTATTTGCAAATGAATACGGGAAAATTTAAAAAATAGTTTTTTAAAAACTACTTTTCAAAAAACAAACACACTCTAAATAAAAAGTTTAAATATTAATATCATGATGATCCATTTTTTATATTAATTTGGATACTCATTACCCAAATATTATTTATTATATAATATAAAACAAAAGAGTAGGGTGCAAGCTTGTGAACACACACATACTATATATATCATAAACATATATAGGGTTTGTATTAAGTTTAATAATATTTATATAAAAAAAAACTACAAAATAAAACCTATATTTTGAAGTCAATTTGAATTAATATCAAACTAAATTATCATTTCTACCATGTGGAGACCAAGGAAAGCATACTAGATCTCCTTTTAAAAATTAATCATATGTACATATTTTGCAAAAAAAACTCATCCAATTAAATTCCGTGTGCTCTATTGAAAAGAAGGGTTAAAAATCTGGCTGTTGTCGATTGTTTTAATCGGCCACATTCTCTTTTATCTATTGTTCATAATTTTAGATTATCTATATTTTTTATTTTGTATCTTACGATCTAAAAGTTCAGATTCACAGTGTATATTGGCAATAAATCTTTTCTAAAAGTCAATTGTGAGTTGTTTACCTAATTTGACTATTACTACCAACAACCAGTTTAATCATATCATCATCCAACTTAATTTTTAAGTTTATCTTTAAAAAATAATATTATTTTAATTAATCTAAGATTAATCAACCCATATCGTAACTTGTGCATCATAGCTGATGATGTGCCGGACCAGACTTCATTCTTGTGTAAACAAGACGTTTTGGATTTTTTTTTATTGGTATGCTTGAGATTATAATAATGATGATGGATTGAAATATTTTTTATTTAAAAATATATTAATATAAATTTTTTAATTTTTAATTTTATTTTTTATACTAATATATAAAAATAATATAAAAATATATAAAAAATTAATTCAAATAAAAACTTTTAAAATTTAAAAAAACACAGTTTATATTATATTCTCAAATATATATTTTTACTTGTTATTAAGTAATTATTAGCTGTTCTTTAATAATATTTAATAATATATCAGTGATTATTTTTAAATTTATATTTTATAAATATATTAAAATAATATATTTTTATTTTTTAAAATTAATTTATAATATAAAACATTAAAAAATTGATTTAAAACAAATTAAAAATTAATTTTATAAAAATAATACAAAAATAAATTACCGAGTGGCACCCGTCTTTTTCTCTATGTGTCAGCCATCCAGATCACTAAAAGTGGAAGAGCACATGGAAATACGACAGCTGACACAACTTGACCCATTCAACCCCACTTTCTTTTATTTATTTATTTATTTATTTATTTTGCTGGATTGGACCAATCTTTCCCACTTCGATTATTAAATTATCCATTTAATGGTAACTATCATTACCTCTTAATTATTGCCTCCACTGATGCCAAAGGCTAGCCTGATTGCTAGGTCGGCCAGTAAGAATTTATAGCGTCAAGAATTAATTATTACTATTTTTAGTATTCAATAAATCAGTTACATTTAATTTTAATTTAAAGATTTATATTTAAAAAACATAGCGAGCGTGATGGAAAAGGATATGAAAGGATACTTGTCGGTAATTAAATTTGCAATATAATCAAATTTATATTAAAAAGTAATTGGATATATTGATATAAATATAAATCATGTACTTACGGTTAATAAAAAAGAAGAAAATAGTTTTGTTTTATAAAAAAGCCAGTTTATAGATACCATTAGAATAATAAAAAAAAACTAAGTTTTCAGGTGCGAATCTAACTTAATTAAATAAATATTTCATTTAGATAAGATTATATGTACAATTTATTAAATATTTTTATGGATGAATAAGCTATATCTAAATTCAAGAAGATATCTAATCATTCCAAACTTAATTAGTATTTTAAAATTACGAGAAAGAAAGTTTGATAATTGAATTTTCTAGAATTAAATTTAGAAAATTATTGTTTGGGTAATTTTCTTTATTTTCCTAAGACTTTTTACATTTATTATTTTTATTTTGAATTTTATTTTATATTTTTATATTTTCAGATTTTAAATTATTTTCTAGTAAATGTAAAATTATCTGTATCAATTTATATTTTATAATAAATCCTAAAATATATCATTAAAAAATATTTTATTTCTTCATGCAACAACCACCGGAATATTGATTTACTTATATAGAAACACGAATTTAGTATCAATACGCAGAAAACATTGTTTGAAAATGCCTTGTTATTTATATAAAAAACCCTAATGTCAACCCTTAAAAGAATTTCACCCTTTTAAATTTATTGAATTAAGTTTAACACTTAATGATTAATAGTTTTTTGAGAATTTACCGGTACTTACACACAGACTTTGTTTGTGCCATTTTAAAACCTTTAAAATCTGTCTTTATACATGCCACAATCACCTCAATTTGTTCTTGGCGGCAAGGATTTCTTTTTTTTTTTCCTTTTAATTTTTAATTCATTAGCATTTATTTTTATTTTTAATTTTAATTTTTTAAAATTAATATAAATATCTAAATCAGTTTATTTTCATCTCAACTAATTATACAAATTCTGAAATTAATGATCACATAAATTTTTAATAGTATAAAATTTATGAGATTTGAACTTATAATTTTTTAAAAATAAATTTAAGATCTAATCAATTAAATTACATCTTTTAAAATTTATTTTAATTTTAATTTTATTTTTAAATATCATTATATTTTAATAATGATATTCATGAATTGATAATCAATAAGATATATGATTATTTCATGTCATCGTTGTTGAAACTTGATATTTTTATAATTACCCATCATTATTTTATTTTTATATATATTTTTTATTAATGATATCTTACTAAAGTTATATTTGATTAGTATTTTAATTTAAAAAAAAAAAGAAACATATTTTATCTCAAGATTGAGATAAAAATTGAAATATAAAATTATTTTTTATTTTTTATTTTAAAATTTTAAAATTTTTTCAAAAAAATTTAAAATTATTTTTAAATAAATATTTTTAAACTAATTGTTTTTCCTTATCTCGATCTCCTACACGTATCGAAATAATGAACTGTACGCGACTTCATCACGTGATACGACGAGCACCGCATATCCACTTGTCCGTAAACTGAACCCTAATGGCAAGTATCGTAATAATCCTATAAATACAAGGGCAAGCTTAAAATGTCCTGTCCGAAAAAAGCTTGTCGCAGGGATCTGAAAAAGGAAAAACAGGAAAAAATCACTTTCTTTTAACTTTTCTACCCTATTCCTCGGCTCCACCTCACCCCAGCTCCAATGAGTGCTTCATCAATCCCATCATTTGAACTTTCTTCCGAGATTTAATGAAGAAAATAATAAAATCATTCATTGCATTTTCTACTTGGATTATTTGTCTCTTTCAGTTGTTTTTTCAAGAACAAAAAATAATCATGGTGTTTAATTAAAAAAATAAATTAAAATGCATGACCATGCATATAAATTCAAAACTCAAAAAAAAAACTTATAGCAACATTGAAGATTTATTGTTTTATATTATTTAATATATCCAAGAAAACAAGTATTTCTTAATACTAGTTATGAAAATTAAATCTAAAAAACTATATATATATATATGTGTGTGTGTAGATATCTGTAGATTGTTTATATATACATCATGTCAAAGCAACCAAACAACTTAATCTTGCAAAAAAATTAAATAAAAAACTTAACATACATTCTAAGCATATAAAATAAATTCATATTTAAACTTAAACCTTGCATGCATACTATCATATACTCATAAGCTAAAAATAGAAAAATCATAAGCAAATAAGCTAAATAATTGTTATTATCAATAATAAATTCTTTATATTTAAAATTTTATTAGTTATTACTTGATGTAAATAATTATATATAGTCAAACTCACAAGATTCCAACAACCATATATGCAATCAAGTTACAGGATTCTATTGATAAAAAAAAAAAAACTTATAGGATTCTAACAACTATATTTTAAAAGTCAATGAACCAAAATAACAATGCACTAAAAATCTTTTTATGAAAAAAAATAAAATTATAATAGTTTTAGATTTAAAACTTTATATTCTTTCTTTGAAAAAATATTCGGGAAGATGAAGAAAACTGAAAACTTAAACTTTTTATCCACAAGTTGGATATAAATAAATGGATTGACAAAAAATAATTCTTTATGGGTCAAATAACTATTCTATAATAAACTCAAATCCAAGTTTAAACTAGGTTAGTCAAAACAAAAGGCCAAACCCCAAGCCTGGGGCAGAAAACTTAGATCCCATGTCTAAGCCGAGCACATGCGTATATGTTAAATCCACGCTATTTTATTAAGGCTAATTTATGACTCTTCGACTTTCTATTATATAAACTAAAATAATATCTTTTTTTTAATGTGAGATATAAGATCTTGAGTTTTGCAAAAACATATCAACCAACCAAGGGTTCTTCTAAAGCAATTTCTTATTCACTATTAATTTATTTTAATCATATTAATGTTTCGTGTTAATAAACTATATTTATTATTTATATGTTTGTTTCAAGCTATATAATAATTGACAAGCTTATATATTTCTTTCCTTTTTCGTTAACAACAATCCTGTTAGGTTGTTCAATGTAAACTTCTTCATTAAGATTACTATTAAAAAAACTATTTTTATATTCATTTGATGTGTTTCAAGTTTGTTAATAGTTATGATAACTATTAAAATTCATATTGAAATTATTATTAAAATTGATGAATAAGTGTTAAAATAATTAATGCTTTATTGTTGTTTAAATCTTTTTATAGTAAGTCTTGTTTTGTATTGTTAATAGTTTCATAATCTTTCATTTGAAGATCCATTTTATGTCCTAATAGTTTATTTTTAAGTGGAAGATCCACCAGTTTTTATGTATGATTATTCGTAATAGATTCAATTCATTTATTTACTACCTCATTCTAACAGTTAGTTTTTTTAGATAATTTGTTATTCTTTTCTATCATAAACCGTAAAATGAGGTCTTCAACTCCTATTTCCTTATATTTTTACTTGAGATCATTATTGAATCTTTTTAAGGTGGTGATGATTTTTCTACAATTACAACCATTTAGAATGACTCATTTAGAGATATTCCTTTAACATGAATGCCATGTAAGATGAGTTAAAAATCTTAAACTCGCTCGTAACAATTTTTAAATTGACCATCTTAAATCTAAAGTTTATCAAATATGAACTTTCTTATACTAACATCTTCAAGCCTGTATATGTTTTGCTCAAAGCTTCTTACAATGCTTTTGTATTTTTGGTTGGAATGTATACATCATAAAGTGTGTTGTTTAATCCATTTAAGATACAGTCTTTATATATGAAATTACTATGACTTATGCATCCACACCAATATCTACTTCAACCAAAATTATAAAATTAGATTCCTTATTTGACATCAATGATGCTTCTTTAATTAATAACCTTTTCAAGTTCAAGATGGTTAGGTAAAAGAATATCTTTTGTTATCACTTCTTGAAATTCAATTCTTTAAAGTTCTTATAATTTCTTATTTGCGTCATAGAAGGTGATGATGAAAATCTTCATACTAAAGCAACATTGGTTTGAACAACCACTTTTTAAGATAAAAATATTTTTATTTCTATAAAAAAATAACAAAAGATTTATAAGTAGAAATTTAGCTCTTTAAAAATAAGTAAATAAGAAACAAAGCAACTTCAAAGATTAAATAAATTAACTATCTCATACCATGCAAGATCAAGCTAATCAAATATTGATATATTTAAGTCAATATTGTAAATATCTCTAGCCCTTGTTTTACTTGTTTTTTATACCAAAATTGATGAAGAATTAATTGTGTAGTTATTATAATTAATTCTCTTTGTTTTATCTTAATTACCCATCACAGAAATGAAGAAGATTTTGACATATTTTAGCTTTATAATCAAATGTTTTTATTTGAAAAACTATTTAAAAATATAAAGAAACCTAACTATTTATATTTTTTATTCACAAGACGGGTATATACAAAATCCGAGAATAAGAAATAATTCTTTACATACCAAATGATTATTCTATAATAAATACAAATCCAATTTTAATATAGGTTATTAAAAAAAAAAAACAAATCTAATCCCGAGACCTTATGCCCATGCCCAAGTTAACAGTGCACATATGAGTTAAAAGCATATTACTTTTCAAGGCTTGTTTATCAGTGAGTCTTCAACAATATATTTATATACTAACGTGTAAAACAAATTACATAATAGCTTCCAAAAATATATTAATGTGTAAAAAATATTAATGTTTTATGCTGTGATATGCTTGCTGTATTATGTTGCTATGTATTTTGTTGTGTTGTGAGATTAAAATTATTGAACTGCTTCGCAATCTACTACTTTGCCGTGTAGTTAATAAAATCATTTGTATTTAGATCATCATTGATTAAATATATAATTTAAATTAAATAATATTTTAAATAAATTAAATATTTTTTAATAAAACCAAATAAATCGCTTAATAAATAAATTATTGACTTGAAAAAACACACAAATATCATAAAAGATACATATAAAAAACAATACATACCTTTTTTTTAGTAAATGCAATAGAAATTTTCCGGAGGAACATGATATCTAAGTCAGATTTTAAAAATAGAAGAAAGAAATCTAAAATTATGACGCAATCAAATGAGATCATTGACACGCTATTTCCTAACAATTACAGCTACTCATATTTCCAATAGATCCGAACACTATAAATATAAATCAATCCTCAGTTATAAAAATAGTTTTAAAACTTGATTTGATTAACAAAAAAAAACCTAGTTAATTGGGTAGGTTAATTTAATAAAATCCAGTTAAAAATTTAGTTATAATTCATTAATTTTTTTTATTAAAATAATATTTTTTTATTTTTTTTAAATAAACTCGAACAGTTTGATAATTAGATAAAAATTTAAAATCTAAATTTTAAACCGGGCTGGTCTAAAAAAAACTATGACTATAAATATAAATTAGCCCATAACTGTATTAATTTTGTTTTTACTAAAGACAATAATCACTCATCTCATGCCGACAAAAATAAAACACGAAATTACCATCTGCTTTGGTGCAGAAGAACATCTCTTCTTTCTTTAAGCACGACAGTTGTCAGCTAGAGATTCCGCGCCGAGAAACTCGACAAAATGTAGCCGGCTAAGTGGGCACCTCAAATTCCTGTACTTATGCATAAGAACACTATCAGATCTCAGTAACCTGTCGATCGTGATAGGCACTACATTATAAGCCAGTGTACTTATCATCCTGGTTATCTGTCTCCTCCTTCCTTTTTAAAGTCGCCATTTCTGCAAAATTTAATGCTTATATAGACAAAAAATTATTTATGGACTATAAAAAACTTGGCGGAGAGAGAAAGTCTAGAGAGAGAAAAAAGATAAAAAAACTCTGCTTCGTTTCCAGATAGACAAAGCGTGTGTGTGTGTGAGAGAGGGTCTGATCTCGCCACTGCTTTCTATAGGAGGTGAGTTTCTCGGAAATATCTCACTCTCTCTCCTTTTTTTTTTATTCCTGCAAAAAGTAAAGCGGATTTCTCTTGTGATTTGAAATCAAATCCCTAATTTTGTCCTGGTTTTAGGGTTTTTTTTTCATTTTTCTTTGAAAACATTGTGGTTGCAGGCAGATCTAGGGCTACAGGTTGTGGTATTTCTGCATTTTGTATACAAAACGGGGCGTTTAATATGTCTTCTCTCAGTCGAGAGCTCGTTTTCCTGATCTTGCAGTTCCTGGATGAGGAGAAGTTCAAAGAGACTGTTCATAAGTAAGAATTTTAAGTTTTTTATTTTTACTTTTGCAACTATCTCTAATATTTTTAGTGATGACTGACTATTGGTTATTTTTTGGTGTAATGTGATGTGAAAATAAATAAATAAAAATAGGCTTGAGCAGGAATCTGGATTTTTCTTTAACATGAAGTATTTTGAGGATGAGGTGCATAATGGCAATTGGGATGAGGTGGAGAAATACCTCTCTGGTTTCACTAAAGTAGACGACAATCGATATTCTATGAAAATATTTTTCGAGATACGGAAGCAAAAGTATCTTGAAGCATTGGATAAGTAAGCTTGTAATTTTTTTTTATAACTCTTATTATTATTATTATTATTATAAGATTATGAGATGGTCTGAGAATGTTATGGAATTTTTATAGGCATGATCGGTCCAAGGCTGTTGAAATATTGGTGAAGGATTTGAAAGTATTTTCAACATTTAACGAGGAGCTTTTCAAGGAAATCACTCAACTACTGACATTGGAGAATTTTAGGTAGATATGTGTTGAAGCAGTCAAATTCTTTAATGTTAAGTAGGTAGGAGGTATATTCAGATTTGCTTTGTTGTAAATAGGGAGAATGAGCAACTTTCCAAATATGGAGACACCAAGTCGGCAAGGGCAATCATGTTGGTTGAGCTGAAGAAGCTTATTGAAGCAAACCCTTTGTTTCGTGACAAATTGCAGTTTCCTAACCTCAAGAATTCAAGGTTACGAACTCTCATTAACCAAAGGTAATTCATCTATTGATACATGTATCATTTCAATTGCCTTTGTTTTGCCTTGAAATAATGTGTAACTTGGCAGGTGTTGTTTCCTGGAAAACTCTTCTTAAATGATAGTTTGTTTATCAAATGTTGTGTTGAACACTTGCCTTCCATGGAATTTAGAAAGATGGTTGTTTGCATGTCCAGCATTAAACGATGAACTCCTATCATGTAATCTGAATTTGAGTTGTTCAATCATTTGAGAGAATTGCAGTGAAACTTCCATCATTTTGCGTGTCTGTGTCTGGACTGCAGGCTTGAAAGTCTTGGAGCAGGATTTGATCTAATCAGTCTATATCTTTCTAGAATTTTCTTTTATATTACTACTTTATCTTTTCTTTACTTTGTTGAAATATATGGCTTTAGTTGGCATGTATGACATGCATACACTCTGGCATGGTTGCAATCAGAGAACTTCGTTTGCTATGTAAATTACAGCTTGAATTGGCAGCATCAACTTTGTAAAGCCCCAAGGTCAAACCCTGATATAAAGACTCTTTTTTTCGATCATTCATGTGGACAACCAAATGGTGCTCGGGCTCCATCACCTGCAAACAATCCACTGCTTGGATCCTTACCAAAAGCTGGAGGGTTTCCTCCTCTGGGTGCTCACGGGGTAGGTCATTAGCTTGTTTGGTTCTATTTCATACCTTTTCTTCTACTGATACATGCTTACCATTATGTGGTTGAACTTTTATATTCAGCCGTTTCAACCTACACCAGCACAAGTCCCAGCACCTCTTGCAGGTTGGATGTCCAATCCTCCCACAGTAACTCATCCAGCAGTTTCTGGAGGAGGAGCCATTGGTCTTGGTGCTCCGTCTATCCCAGGTAGTTCATTCCTTTTATTTGCTATTGATGCTTCTGCTAACCATCATAGTGTATATGTGAGCATGCGTGTTTCCCTTTTTAATAATATATGCATTTTGTTGCCTTGTATAGCTGCTCTGAAGCATCCACGGACTCCTCCATCTAACCCTTCAGTAGACTATCCTTCAGGAGATCCTGACCATGTTGCTAAAAGAACAAGGCCAATGGGGATTTCTGATGAGGTACTGTTTTTTTTTTTTGTCATTCTGGTGTACTCTTTTTGTAAATATATATCTAGCCAGTAACCTTTGCACTCCTCTTATTATGTTTATGTTATTCCCTTCCAAACTGTTTTGTTGATTGTTATCATCAATGCAGGTAAATTTGCCCGTTAATGTATTGCCAATGCCATTTCCAGGGCATGGTCATGGTCATGGTCAGACTTTTAATGCACCGGATGACTTGCCAAAGGCTGTTGTACGGACTCTGAATCAGGGATCATCTCCTATGAGCATGGATTTCCATCCTGTTCAACAGACTATTCTGCTAGGTCTGCTTGATTTTTCAGTCTTTCATTTGGTTGGTTCTGTGGCTTTGGAATATTTGTACCCTTAAGCATTAATGTAGAATATACCCTGGTCTGACCACTGATTACTTTAATATGCTGTGACAGTTGGTACCAATGTGGGGGAAATTGGGCTGTGGGAAGTTGGTTCTAGGGAGCGACTGGTTTTAAGAAACTTCAAAGTGTGGGATCTGAATGCATGCTCAACGCCTCTTCAGGTTTTTTTTTCTTTTTCTCTTTTTTATACCTACAGCACTGATTATCATGTGTGCTGTATGCTGGATGCTTGGTGTACTGGAATGTCTGAAATTGAACTGTCTTTTCTTTTTGGATGAAATTCAGGCAGCTTTAGTCAAAGATCCTGGCGTCTCTGTTAACCGTGTAATTTGGAGTCCGGATGGTAACTTGTTTGGTAAGCTAAAATCTATTACAATTCATGGTTGGATTAGAAATACTCATAAGATTTTGGGGGTGAAAAGGCTCTTCATTGATTTCTCTTCTCTGTCAACAACAGGAGTTGCATACTCAAGGCATATTGTACAAATATATTCTTATCATGGGAATGATGATGTACGGCAGCACCTAGAGGTATATAATCTTAACTAACACTAGTATTAAGCTTGGTGTTCTTTTGTTGCTTTGTGTTTGTTTTTACTTAATATAAAATGACTTAAAAAGTTCGCATTGTAGATTGATGCTCATGTTGGTGGAGTAAATGATCTTGCATTCTCCACTCCGAATAAGCAACTATGTGTTATAACCTGTGGTGATGACAAAGCCATCAAGGTAGGGTTTGGCGTTATTTTTTGGTTTTTGGACTGAAAAGCATCAAGCTCGTTTCTTCAGACATGAAAAGCTGCCCCTTGCTCCTTTTCTTTTTCCTAATAATATTAGGTGTGGGATGCTGCCACTGGTGCAAAACTATATACGTTTGAAGGTCACGAGGCTCCTGTTTATTCCATCTGCCCACATTATAAGGAAAATATTCAGGTGACATGTCCATTTTGTGCCCATTGTTGTCTGTCCTGGTGCTTACTTTGAGTGCTTAATGTTCCTTTTCTCCTTCCACTAAACTCATCATCTCTGGTCTACCATGTTGCTGGACTTTCTTCTGTGCTCAGTTTATCTTTTCAACAGCACTGGATGGAAAGATAAAAGCATGGTTATATGACAATCTAGGATCTCGGGTTGATTATGAGGCTCCTGGTCGATGGTGCACAACCATGGCTTACAGTGCTGATGGTACAAGGTCAACATAATTGACTCATTACTCAATGATCTCCTTTTTCTTGGTATCTGTGCATGACTGGGTTAATAATGATCTACTCACTTGCTGCCTTTGGGTTTTTGGTGGAAACTACAGGCTTTTTTCTTGTGGTACAAGTAAAGATGGGGAATCCCACATTGTTGAATGGAATGAAAGTGAAGGTGCTGTGAAGAGAAACTATCTTGGATTTAGAAAACATTCTTTGGGTGTTGTGCAATTTGATACGACAAAGAATCGTTTTTTGGCTGCTGGTGATGATTTTTCCATCAAGTTCTGGGATATGGACAGTGTTCAACTTTTGACTACAATTGATGCTGATGGAGGCCTCCCAGTGAGTTCGTTATGTACCAGTAAACTATAAGAGATTGTTTTGAGTATAATTGCTTATTTCAGTTCTAATGATTCATAGGCGAGCCCACGTATCCGCTTCAACAAGGAGGGCACCCTGTTGGCTGTTTCTGCCAATGATAATGGGATTAAAATATTGGCAAATTCAGATGGCATCAGGTTGCTGCGTTCATTTGAAAATCTTTCTTATGATGCCTCTCGAGCATCTGAATCTGTTGCAAAGGTAGCTTTATCGATGATTAGTTGTGAATGTGACATCGCCCTGTCTGCAATTAAGTCTAATCTTATAGTGGCTTTCTTGTGCAGCCTACTGTTAATCTAATCTCAGCTGCAGCAGCAGCAGCTGCAACTAGCAGTGGACTTGCAGACAGGGGTGCCTCTGTGGTTGCGGTTGCTGGAATGGTTTGTTGGACTTTCTTGTTCTTTTAGAGTAGCATCTGAATTTTATACACAAGTAACTTGCATATCAATTACTCTCTGATCACACAACTTATATTATTGTCACATTGTTTCTGTTGTTTGTTGAGAGAACTGGACTACAGAGTAGGGGCATGATCTTAGTTATCCAAGATTTTTTTTTTTTTTATGATCTTGGTTTTCCATGAAGTTTTCTTTGAGTGATCATAGTTTTCCATGATAGTACTGAAATAATCTGTTGTAAATTTTAGTCACAAGCAAAATTACTTTGTAGAATGGAGATGCCCGGAATTTGGGAGATGTGAAACCTAGAATAGCTGAAGAATTGAATGATAAATCAAAGATATGGAAGCTCACTGAAATCAACGAACCATCTCAATGCCGGTCCTTGAGGCTTCCTGAAAACTTGAGAGCAACCAAGGTAATGAAATTTTCTCAGAGGGCATCCCTTTTCTTCTCTGAAATACTTTCCTGGGTCAAATATCTTTTTGGCCTTGCTTGCTTAATATCATTGCATTTCTGCCTAACTAGGCTGTACTGTTTCCTCGGGACCATATACTGATGTTACATGTGTTCTAAAAGCTTCATGATTTAATTCATGCCAAAAGTTGGTCATTTTAGTAAAGCTTCAGATTATTGAAGCTTCAGAGGCTTGTGATCTGATTTGGAACACATTCCTTTTCATGCTCTGATCTTGTTAATCAACTTCGGTTTGATTCCTTACTTTTTGAAAGTTTAGCTTTACAGGTGAAGAATTTTGAAGAAGTTGTCTATTTTCTTATTATAACTGAAGAGTATAATACAATATATATAGGAGAAGAGTGCTAACCCTACAGTCTATCAAAATAGGAAATATTTACTAGACAGGAAAGGATCCTACACTAAACTAGAAAGAAATGATCTATGAGATCTGGTTTAGCTAATTCCAGATTCTTGTAACTGATTTTGAGGGAGATTTCCACACTCCCCCTCAAGTTGGGTTGTATATGTTGTTATACATGCCCAATTTGTGACTCAAATCTTCAAAATTAGTTTTGGGAAGTGCTTTGGTAAGTATTTCTGCAGTTTGAGCTTTGGTAGGAGTGCAGATCAGCTGGGCAATTTTCTTTTCAATCTTTTCTGAGATGAAATGTCTGTCTATTTCAACGTGCCTTTTCTTGTCATGATGCACTGGGTTTTTAGCTATTCTTATGGCAGCTTGATTATCACAGAATATCTTGATGGGGTTTAATAGTTTCACTCCAAGTTCCTTGAGTAATCTTTGTATCCATATTCCTTCACAGATGCCAAGTACTAGAGCTCTAAACTCAGATTCTGCACTACTTCTAGATACAACCTGTTGTTTCTTGCTTTTCCAAGTCACTAAATTTCCCCAAAAATAGGAACAATACCCAGAGGTTGATCTTCTATCTAAAATGTCTCCTGCCTAATCTGCATTCGAGTATATTTCAACATTTCTGTTTTCACTTTTCTTGTATAGCAGACCTCTTCCAGGGGTCATTTTTAGGTATCTCAAAATTCTATTAACTGCATCCATATGCTCTTCTGTTGGATTGTTCATGAATTGGCTTACGACATTGACAGAGAAGCCAATGTCTAGTCTGGTGTGTCAGAGGTAGATGAGTTGTCCTACCAATCTTTGATATCTTTCCTTGTCAACTGGTGTCCTGTCCTGTCCTGTCCTACTCCTATCTTCTTGGTTGAATCCATTGGTGTTTCTACAGGTTTACAACCAAGCATTCCTGTTTCTTTTAGTAGGTCTAGGACATATTTTATTTGAGAAACATATATACCTTTCCTTGATCGTGCCACTTCCATGCCAAGAAAGTATCTGAGGTACCCAAGGTCTTTGATCTCAAATTCCTTGGTTAAGAGTTTCTTCAATTTCACTAGTTCTTCTCCATAGTAATCAGTTAGGATGATATCATCAACATATACAATTATTACTGCCTTTTTATTTTCTGAAGAAGATTTGATAAACAAGGTGTGGTCTGCTTGGCACTGAGAGTACCCATTCTGGACCATTGTCTTTGTGAATCTGTCAAACTATGCCCGTGGTGATTGCTTAGAGTCCATATAGTGATTTCTTCAGTCTACACACTTTTTTGTAGTTGGAGGATGTTTCTAGTCCTGGAGGTATCTCCATGTAAACTTCTTCTTTGAAATCTCCATTAAGAAATGCATTTTTAGTGTCTAGTTGATGTAATGGGCAATCTTGATTAGCCGCCAGAGATGGGAGAATTCTGAAGGTGTTGACTTTGGCCACTGGAGCAAATTGCTCCTGGTAATCTATCCTATAAGATTGAGTAAATCCTTTTGCTACCAAATGGGCCTTTAATCTTTCAATACTCCCATCAGCCTTGTGTTTGATGGTAAATATCCATTTGCACCCAACTGTTTCTAGCCAAGTGGAAGTCCAGACATTTCCTAAGTGTAGTCCAGACATTTCCTAAGTGTAGTTCAGACATTTCCCAAGTGTTATTCTTGTTCAATGCATTGATTTCTTCTCTGACTGCCCCTTCTCCATCCTGAGTCTTCGAGAGCTTCTTCAATAGACTTAGGAACCTGTACATTGTGAAGGGCAGAAACAAATGCATGGTAAGATGGTGACATCCCTTCATATGAAATGAATTTGTTGATGGGGTGATTTGTGCATGATCTAACACCTTTCCTTATTGCAATTGGAATGTCTGAGTCATCAGTGAAGGAAGCAAGATTCTCACAATCTGAAATTTCCATACCTGAGTGTATTTGAGAAGAATTTGGACTTGGTTCTGAATCTTGGTCTGATGTAAGAGGTATTGCATGCTCTATCTCCTTCTTGGGTTTTTTCCTTCTGGTATAGGTAAGAAGTTTAGGCTCAGGATTTGCAATTTGTTTTGGTGTAAGTGATTTAACTGGGATTGGTTGAATGGGCTGATTTGGAACCGGAACCGGTGGACCTTGGACTATAGTTATTGGAGAATGACTCTGGAGAGGAGCATTACTCTATGGGGTATCTCCTGTGTGAGGTATATCCGGATTTATACCCTAATTCTGATATTCTTGCATGTTCACCCGCTGAATAACAGACTTGGGGTAGTAGGCTTGATGTTCAAAGAATGTGACATCTATTGAGGTACCAAACTTTCTGTTGATGGGAGAATAACATTTGTACCTTTTTTGATGTGGAGAGTATCCTAGAAAGATACATTTATGGATTTAGGATCTAATTTGCTGCGATGGTGAGGGTGGATATGAACAAGGATTGAGCAGCTGAACACTTTAGGATCTAATGAAGAGAGTATTTTGGTGTGTGGGAATGCTTGTAGGAGGACTTGATTAGGAGTTTTGAATTTTAGAACTCTAGAAGGCATTCTGTTGATGAGGTAAGTGGCTATGAGTACAGGCTCTCCCCAGAATTGTTTGGGAACACGAATGGTGAACATGAGGGATCTAACAACTTCCAATAGGCGTCTATTTTTCCTTTCCGCCACTCCATTTTGTTGTGGAGTGTCAACACAAGGCTGATGTGGAGAATGCCTTGATTTAGACAAAAAGTATCGAGTTCAAAATTGAAATGTTCTTTGGCATTATCAGTTTTTAAGATCTGGATCTTAGTGTGGAATTGTGTTTATATCATGGAGTGGAAGTTTTGAAAGATTTGGCTCACTTTAGATTTTTCTTTCATGAGGAATAGCCATGTCAATCTGGTGTGGTCATCAACAAAGAATACAAACCAACAAGTTCTAGTTATATTTTTTACTGGTGACGGACCTCATACATCACTATGGATTATGCAAAAGGATGTGATGATTTATATGAGATATTGGGATGGCTACTACGAATTTGCTTGGAAAGTTGACATGCTTCACATTTGAAAGACTCTGAATTTTTATTGGTAAATAAAGAAAGAACTAATTTCTCCAGGTACATGAAGTTTGGACAACCAAGACGATAGTGCCATAACATCACTATCCTTATTGACATGGACATTTAAAACGGACCAACCCTTATGAGGTGCAAGGATTCCATTTTGAATTTGTCCTTTTTGAGGAGTGAATCCATTGAGGAAATAGAGCCCTGAACACATCTTAGCACTGCCAATCTTCTTTCCTGTATCCATATCCTGAATTATACGCAAGTTAGGAAAGAATTTAGCAACACAATTTAGATCACGAGTCAATTTACCAGTTGAGATCAGGTTGCAGTCCAGTTTAGGAACATGATGAATGGAATTTAGGATTGTCTCTCTTGAAATTCTGCTTGCGCCTATTCCTTTCACTTGGGATGAAGATCCATTAGCTATATGGACTGTAGAATTCTTATTGCACTGACTGTATTCATTAGTAAGGGTTGCATCTCTTGTCATATGGTCTGATGCTCCGGAGTCTGATACATAGACTTTAGCGTCTCTTACTAACAGTAAGGGCTTTTGAAAATTTACCTTTCTGACCTAACAATTCAGATCCTGAGGCTGGCGTACTTGATTGAGATAATGAACTCTAATTGAACAGTTTCTGTAATATATCAAGCTTTTCCTTGGTGAAGGGACTTATTTCAGGTAGAAGGTTGGTGTTCTTGTTCCGGTTGTCATCTGAGGTAACATTGTTGGCATGTCCGTCTGTCATTTGTTAACCTTGATAACTTCCAATCAGCAGGTTTGCCATGAATCTTCCAACAGGTTTCTTTGACATGTCCTGGCTTGTCGCAGTGATCACACCAGGGTCTTCCCCTTTTCTGTTGACTGTCATGATTTTTGTTTGGATATCCTTGAGTAGCAAGGGCAGATCCTTCCAATGTAAAGGCTGAATTGTGAGATCCCATCGTTACTTTCTTTCTGCTTTCTTCACGCCTGACTTCAGGGCTTGGTCCCCATTATTCTCCCTCTAACTTCATCTAGATTTTTGTTGAGACCAAGAAGGAACTTGAAAGTTCGATTCAGTTCTAAAATTCTTATATATAGGGTTGTGTCTTCAGGGCATTTCCAAGCATGAATTTCAAATATGTCTAGGTGTTGCCAATGTTGACAGAGTGTGTTGAAGTATTGTGTTACAGAAAGATCTCCTTGGCGTAGATCATGTAATGCTGCTTAAATCTCAAATAGTTTTGATGTTTTTTCAGAACATGAATAGGTTTCTATTGCTTCACCCCAGATCTCCTTTATTGTTCCATATACCAGAAAATTTTCTCCTGTTGTGTTGGTCATTGAATTAATTAACCATGACATTACCATGTGATTCTCAGTTTTCCATGTTTGAAACTTGGGATCATTCTTTTCTGGTATGATGACTTCTCTAGTGAGGTAGTCGTCTCTGCCCTTCCCACAAATAAACATCAAGACTGATGATGACCATTGAAGATAGTTATGCCTGTTGAATTTGTGACCCGTGATAGGATGTGATATGCCTTCAGTACCTCCATGATTACTCCCAGCTGATGCTGTTTTTGGTTGTGAGGTTACTTGAGAGATAGAGCTTTGTCCTGCTGCAGCCATGCTGTATTTGGCTGTGGATTGGAGTAACAGTTTTTAGGGTCTAGGACCTAGAGGCTCTGATACCATGAAGAAGTTTGAGAGAAGTTTCTCTATTTTCTTATTATAACTGAAGAGTATAATACAATATATATAGGAGAAGAGTGTTAACCCTACAGTCTATCAAAATAGGAAATGTTTACTAGACAGGATAGGATCCTACACTAAACTAGAAAGGAATAATCTATGAGATCTATTTTAGCTAATACCAGATTCTCCTAATTGATTTTGAGGGAGATTTCCACAACAGGATTACCTGCTACTCCTAATCTTTTAAATTTAAGCAGTTTCCATGGGTAAAAGCCTGCTAAGGATTCTTTACTCTTAATTATTTCAAGAAATAATTTAAAATAATGCAGAAATAGATGAAGTTTGACCGCATGCTACGTCCAGTTAAGATGACAAAATAATTTGAGTTAAAATGTTTTGAAATACTAATAGAGGAAAGCAACATATTGGGGCTTTTAGAAGATGCTTATGTAAACTTTAATTACCATAACTCAGAGTGCTAACTAGTCCCGTCATGCTTAATTCATGCTAGTAATTGGTCATGCTTAGTTCATGCTAGTAATTGGTCATGCTTAATTTGAATTGCATTTTGAATGTTTAACAACCATGTAATTTATCCTCTTCCATAAAATTTTATTATATTATTAATGGAAAGAAATTCCTGATATGTTCAGTATATGGTCCATGGTGATGGGATGTGCTAACATAAGAGGTAACTTTGCTGTTGAATACCTGTCAGCTTACAGAGAACAACTACTGAATCAGGAAGTTACAGAGTATTTTATCATTATTTTTCCAAACGAGCCCTGCTTAATGGTATTGACAGTGTATGATGGCTCTGTATGGGTTCTTGCATGAGTCTTGGTTTTTAATATTGGACTGGAATGTCAGGCTTTATCAAGTTCACTTGTTAACTCCATCATGACTCATAAGCTTTTCTTTCTTTATTTATTCTGTTTTTCAACAAGGATGCCATTATTAGCTTCTTTTTTTTGTCATTGCAGATATCAAGGTTAATTTATACTAATTCTGGCAATGCCATTTTGGCATTAGCTTCAAATGCAATACACTTGTTATGGAAATGGCAACGCAGCGATCGTAATGCAAGTGGCAAGGTAAGAAGCACATGCATAGTGGATTCATCAATCATGTGCACTTTTATTTTACTAAAATTTCTATAATGAGTTCCATCGTGTCTTGGAATTGGTCCTTCATCCTGTAGGCAACTGCTGGTGTGTCACCTCAATTATGGCAACCATCAAGTGGGATTCTAATGACCAACGACATCACTGACACTAACCCTGAAGAGGCTGTGGCATGTTTTGCTTTGTCCAAAAATGATTCTTATGTTATGTCAGCATCTGGAGGAAAGATATCCCTTTTCAATATGATGACATTTAAGGTAATACAAGGATTGTTGGTTATGATGTTGTGATGTCAATTTCATTTTACTAATCTCATTTTCTTTTGGTGGAGTGCAGACAATGACAACTTTCATGCCAACACCTCCTGCAGCAACATTTCTTGCTTTTCATCCTCAAGATAACAACATAATTGCTATTGGCATGGATGATTCCACAATTCAAATATATAATGTCCGTGTAGATGAGGTATGAAGCAGTCATAGGCATTTATTCCCACAGCTAATGCTCAGAGAAGCGTCAATTGTTATGTAATATTTATCAATTATTGGTGCAGGTCAAGAGCAAGCTGAAAGGCCACTCTAAAAGAATAACTGGCCTTGCCTTCTCCCATGTGCTGAGCGTGCTAGTGTCATCGGGAGCAGATGCTCAGGTAATAAATTTTTGATTAGATGTCGTGTACCCTGATGTTTTAGGTTTTTAACGGGATTTCACCTGTTAGATGTTCTGTTTTTTTTTTTGGCATGGGGGATTGCATCAACGCTGATTTATTTATTAATTTTGATTTGCTTTGGCATAATTCTGCTTCACTACTGTTGCAAGTGGCATGCTAAAGAATTCTTAGTTCTCTCTCTCTCTCTCAAATGGCAGGCTTATTTACATAAATTATTCCTGAACCCCAAGCCTTATTTTTTTCTTCCTCGGAATGTGAACTAATATTAAGTGGTTAGATATTAACTCATTTCCCATTTAAATTGTTCTTTATTCAGCTTTGTGTTTGGAACTCGGACGGATGGGAAAAGCAGAAAACAAGATTCTTGCAGGTTCCAACTGGAAGGACAACAACAGCACAATCGGACACCCGTGTACAATTTCATCAGGATCAGATACACTTCCTGGTTGTGCATGAGACTCAGCTTGCCATATATGAAACCACAAAGCTAGAATGTGTAAAGCAGGTATCTTTGTCTCTTGACTCTATTGTGGAACTATCATGTTGTTGTCAGGTACTGAGTTCTCTTTTGTCCTGATGTAGTGGCTTCCACGTGAATCTTCTGCACCAATCTCACATGCTGTGTTCTCATGTGATAGTCAGCTGGTATATGCCAGCTTCTTAGATGCAACTGTTTGTGTGTTTAGTGCTGCAAATCTCAGATTACGCTGTCGTATCAATCCTTCATCATACCCCCCACCTAATGTCAGGTAATTATCTTGCTCCATTCATCAGTGTATGTTTTTATAAATAATTTAGATCCACCTTTTTGCTGTACGACTGTCTTGGTAGAATGATAGGATGACTTGTTTTTATTGTTCCAAGAAGTTTAATGGTCTAAAGAGTCAAACCATCTTTCAAATGGCAGGGGCAAATCCGTGTACCTGGAAACATGTGTAACTAACTGTACTAAAGTAAATTTTAAGTAACCAATAGACACAGGAAAGATAACATAAATTCTCTTGTGCTAGATAACAGCAATACATACAACCAGGAATGAGTATACAAATATGTTAAATATTCTCTCTTTTATTTATAATCATTTACAGGATTCTGGATCTATATCTCAGTTCCATTTGTAATAAATTTATTTCTGCATCTGAAATTCCAAAACCCATTACTGGTTTGCTTTGCACTCTGCCTTCCTGTTGATGGAATGCCCATCCTAGTTTTCACAGTTCACTAACTAAAGTATAACTCTCTACCTCCTTTTTTTATGCAATAGCCACATCACTTTGACTCCCATTGTTTCATATACGGCAGCTCAAATGTCCACCCACTTGTGATTGCTGCACACCCGCAAGAACCAAATCAGTTTGCTTTGGGATTATCAGATGGTGGGGTTCAAGTCTTTGAGCCACTTGAATCTGAAGGAAAATGGGGTGTGCCTCCACCTGCTGAGAATGGGTCAGCAAGCAGTGTGGCAGCTATTCCTTCAGTTGGACCATCAGGTTCTGATCAAGCCCAGAGATGATTTATGATTGCCAGAGCACAAGTTCTTTTACATGCTTGGCTTGCTGGCCCATTCCTAAGTTAGGTATGTTCAATATCTGTCTGCTTTTTGTACTTATTTCAAAAATTACTAGCAAGCCATGGTCAACCCTAGTACTTGACTCTACTTCTGGCAATCTGAAAAACATGGTGCATTGAAGCATCAGGATCAGCTGAACTCTAAACACAATCTTGTATGATGTTAGTTGTGGACTTCTATCGATTGATTTGCATTTGCATTTGCAGTAGTTTCCCTTTACCAAACACTCTTCCTGCCTGGCTAAGGGGTTATCTAACATTTTCCTGCTCGGGTGGGTATCGAAGTGCATTAATTGGTTTATCCATTTGTCATTCATATGAACAGCATCAGTCTAGATCCCTAGAGTTTTATCCTAGTTTTGACGTGGATTTCCTTCATTCTTGTGTTATTGATTTCATTCTGTGCAGTTTGAGGTTCAATGATATGTTGTAACCAGCTCAAGGAACTACTTGCAAAAGATGTAGATTTGGCATGTTCTGTCTGATACTTCGTGAGGTAAATGCTGCAGTAGTATTAGTAATAGTATTAATAGTGATGCCTTTTGACCTCGAACTAGAAATTTGCTCAAGGAAGATTTTTTTTTTTGTTCTGTGCTTATTTTATTTCTTTGAACTCTTGAAAAGTCTGTAATATTTATGATCTTGTCGTCAAACATCGAAATTTCCTCGTTTTGTTTGTGTTCGAGAATCTTTTCCCCAACCCAGTTGTTCTACTTAGGATTTTAGACCATCTGTCATTTTGCTTTAAGGTATCATACCGGACAAATCGAACTTGTAATCTTTATTTGCCAATCTTTTCAATGCTGGAAAACATCATTCTTCTTTTTTTCTCTTTTTGGTTAATTATAAATTAGCACCTACAGTTTACTGAAATGAATTAATTAATCCCTATACTGTAAGAAATAATTAAACAACCCTTTAACCAGAATTAACCGCAAAGTCAGTAACCGGCTACTTGTTTTATTGTAATACCTGAAATGCCTCTTTACAGAAAATGTGTTCAACGCCTTCTATGTAAAAACAACGAAGAGACCAAACTCAACTAGACATGAAATAAAAAAATAAAAAATAATGCCTTAAGAGTAGATTTATTTCTGTGGTCAATGAAACAACCAATCACTATCTTATGTAAGTTTATATCCAATATTTTTAATCTCTCCGCAAATGGATATGATGTGTATATTGAAAAATGTCAAATTGGTATCTATCCACAATTGACTTCCGACATACAATGATATGCTATGCTCGTCTATCATGATGTTGAAGCCTTTGAAGTGATGTCTATGTTGGCAGCTCACTAGGCCATCTCGGACCATGTTTTGTATCGGACCAGGGATGGATTCAGGAGTGACATTGGTTGGTCCACTGTTTAGATGATGGTTTAACTTGAATCAGGGAAAGA
>NW_011499983.1:312440-351437 GCF_000495115.2 Populus euphratica | reverse complement strand
ACTTGAATCAGGTAAAGAGATCATTTTGCCGTAATTAATGCTAGTAAATATGATTAACGTTTCCTTTTCTTGACATGAAGCTTTGATTTGTTGAAACGTCATTAACGCATTCCGTGTCTTCAACAATTTACTTGCTTCGGTTTATTTTCTTCGCCTCAGTGGAAAATGTGGAAGCAAAGCAATGATTATCTCAAGTGGAAAAGTTGTGCTTCCATGAAAGTGTGCTTTATATATGGTATTTTGTTTGTTTGCTCCTTTATTTTTTATTTTTTTCTGAATGTCAAATAATTATCTAGTTAGAGGTGAAACCAGGAAATGAAGTATTTGAGTTTGTGTTGAGGAGATACCTTATTTAATTAGCATGCATGTGAGGGATTTCATGCATTTGTGGACAATACCTTTCAATTCAGAAGTCTAATTTGTTAGATTATAATTCATCTTTATATACAAGCATCTCAGTTTTCTCCTTCCTAACTTATATGTGATATTTCTAATTTATGGAACTCAACTTTTCTTATTTGTGGTTTATGTTTTTTTTTTAAAAAAAAAAATTTACAACTTTTTGATAATTTTATAACCATATCTTTTAAATATAATGCATATCATTTTTTTTTTAGCAAGTTTGGCTATAAATTTCATCGGGTTTTTTCTTCCATATAATCTTCGGTGTACATTATTTATTGGCGATATTAAAATAAAAATCTAAAAAGGATTAGAAAATTCCCTTATGCACTACAAGGAAAAGATTCTTTTTTTTTTGTTCCTTTAATTTTTTTGGATTACTTAGTTTTTTATTTTTCAATGTGATCTTTCGACATTGGATTTATTTAAAATTAAAATTGATAATTTATTTAGTTTATATTATAAGGGTTTCTCAATATGTTGAAAAAAATTATGGTATTAAATTGATGCTTGATTTAGTAAAATCAAAATCAATTTTCTTGATAAAACATCATTAAAATTTCAGGTTAATTCCCTTTTCAGTTAGTGATGTGTGTTTTTAGCTTTTCAGTCCCTGTAGTTTTTATTTTGATCCAAAATTTTATTCATTTTACATTATAGTTCCTGGGTTAGAAAGAAAAGAGAGATTCGTTGAAAAACATGGGAAAAGAGAGAAAGTTATCGGTTTGCTATTTGCTAGTGATAAAGAAAGTCATTCATAGTATCAATGAATTTTATTTAATAAAAAAAGTTTCATTGAAGTGTTTTTACCCCTCATCTTGGTAGAAAAAATAGATTAAGGTTGGGAATTAGTTTGTTTAGCTTAATTTTATATTTTTAAATTATCAAATTAAGCTGTCATGGAGTAAGAAACTGGTTCATGAAGGTTTTAAAGATGTTTTTAGGTTAAAATATGTTGAAAAATATCTTTCAATTGAAAAACCATTGCTTAATTTTCTTCGGCCACCTCTCTGGACTGTTTTGTATGGAAGCTCAAGACTTGACAATCGTGGAAAATCAAGGCCGGGTGACTTTTGACCCTAAAGAACAATTTTTTAATAAATTTTCATCTAAAAATATCAAATAAATAATTTATAAGTGCAAAAAAAACTAATCTCTCGATTTAAAATATATCTAAATTGGTTAGATTACACAAAATAAAGTTATGAAAAGTTACGACCATTTCATTTTTTTCAAAAAGATAAAGAGAAAAAAAAAACCTAAATAAAATTTTTATTGTCAAATGATACATGATGATACTAAGAACAACTAATTTAATCATCAAAATTAGGCTAACCATTGAATTTCTCTCTCGTTTGCTTTAATTTGATGAATTTCTCTTTTATTTACTTTAATTTGATGAATTTCTCTCTCTTTCCTTAACCTTAGAACTAAAAATACACAAAATAAAATTCTAAATCAAAACAAAATTTTCAAAAACTAAAGGGATGAAAATGAGAAACTCAATTCTTAAGGGGAAAAAAAGAAAAAGCAAAACTTAATAAAAAAAACTTCTTAAATTTTGCTATTTATTTTCAATATCTTTCAATTAATTAAAATTAAATTGATTATATCAAATTAAACATAAAAAATATATTGAGACTTTTTTTTATACCTTGAGAATCCCATAGTAAATTAACACAAACAATCTTAAAGGTCAAAATTCTAAACTATGAAAGAATAAAATTGATATAAAAAAGGTTTGATTATTGAATTTAAAAAAAAAACATTATTTTGATGAAAAGTGAATTTCAAACTATATATTATGTTTAAACCATCCTTTTCTTAAAAAAAAATTAATTGTAATTTGTAATTGTAATGTTACTCTCCTTGAAAATTCCTTTTCCCTATAATTTGGGTTAAAAAGAGGTGAAGTAAAAGTTATCTTTATAATTTTCCTTTCCTTTACATCCATTCCGACCATTTCTAATAAAAAAATAAATTGAAAAACATTAAAACATATAATTTTTTAAAGATATTATAGGTTGAAGATGAAGAAAAAATAAAGAGACATATTAAATTAAAAGTTTATCAAATTATATAAAAGCAAGTTAAATCATTTAGTGGTGAAACCAGAAAAAGAAGTATTTGAATTTGTGTTGAGGAGATACCTTGCTTGATTAGCATGCATGTAAGGGATTTTATGTATTGGTGGATAATACTTTTTAATTTAGAAGTTCAATTTATTAGATTATAATCCATCTTTATATATAAATATCTTAGTTTTCTTCTTGGTAACTTATATATGATATTTCCAACTTATGGAACTCAACTTTTTTTATTTGTGGTTTGTGTATTTTTTTATATAAAACATTTATAATTTTTTGATCATTTTGTAACCATATCTTTTAAACATAATGCATATTATTATTTTTTTAGCAAGTTTGGCTATAAATTTCATTTGTTTTTTTCTTCAATGCAATCTTTCTTGCACATTCTCTATTTGCAATATTAAAATAAAAATAAAAATTTAAAAGGGATTAGAAAATTCCCCTATTCACTAAAAAGAAAAGATTTTTTTTATTCCTTTAATTTTTTTTGGATCACTTAATTTTTTTTTTCAATGTGATCTTTCAACATTAAATTTATTTAAAATTAAACTTGATTATTTATTTTAATTTATATTGTAAGGGTTTCTCGATATGTTGAAAAAGATTCTAGTATTAAATTGATGAGTGATTTAGCAAAATCAAAATCAATTTTCTTGATAAAACATCAGTAAAAAGATAAATTGATATGCACTATGTTTGTTTATTTTTTTTAATATCAAACTATGCACTATGTTTGTTTGTTTGTTTCTTTTTTTTTTACATGAACATCTCTAATAAAAAGATAAATTGAAAAATGTATAGTTTTTTAAAGATATTATAGGCTAAAAAAAATAGAGAAACATATTAAATTAAAAGTTTATCTAATTATATAAAAGCAAATTAAATCATTTACTTTACATATTTATAAACTAGGTATGTTTAAAAATTATATTGTATATGAATAAAAAGTATTATATATATATATATATATTAAATGCCTATTAAAACCTCTTAAACTTCATGACTCTTGAATTTAGTCTCTTGGTTTTCCATGATACTTGGTTTCCTAATGTTTTTTAATGTTCTTGTTTTTTTCTTCTATAAATAGAGTACTTGTTTTGTATTCTAAGCATTGAGAAAAATATATAAAAAATGTATGAACTTCTCTTTAAGTTTTATTTAGAATATGTATATTATTACTTTTTTTTTTTTTATCTTTTTAACCAACACAATCACTTTACTTAATTTATATTAAAATCTTGACATGTATGAATTCCTATGTTATATGGTTTGTATCAATTTTAATATATATTTTCTCTTTTTATTATTATTCATACTTTATGGAATATTTTTGGCCTTGTAACTTATTTCTACAATTTTTTTTTATTCATTAAGATTTAAAGTTCTTGAAGAATTAGTATTGTAACTTTTGAAGAACTAGCATTGTAAGTTTATAAAGAATTAAATAAATTAAATACAGTTCTTGAAGAACTAGTATTTTTAAAGAATTGAATAACAATTTTAAAAGACTCATTTTTTCTCTTATATTCATAATTTTATTTAATAACTTATTTATCTTTTTTTTTAATAACTAATGTCAAATCTAACAAAACTTGAATTTATTACTCTTGATATATTTAGAAATAACTTTTTGTCATAATCCTTGACGCTAAGAGTTTTTTGGAAGCCATGAATCTTGGAGAGACCATCAAAGAAGAAAATAATATATCCTTGTATTATCGCATAAAAACAATAATTTTCATTTGTCACTATATTCATGAAGGATTAAAAGTTGAATATTACATAATAAAAGATCTTTATATATATATATATATATATATCAAAATTTAAAGGAAAGATATAACCACAAAAAGTTCAGCATACTTCCTGTTATAATTGATTGCACTTTAGATTATAAGATTTTAAAATGGTTAGTGAATATAATTCTTTTCTTTTTAAAATTATTTCATAAATAAAATTGTGTAGTGAAAATATCACACAAGACTAAATGCTAGAGAAAACATTCCTTACTTTTCATGCCTTAAGTATTGTCCTGCAACAACAATATAGAAAATGTAATTTTAAGAGGTATTCAAAACTAATTTCATGTATTTTTATGGTTGAACAAAATAATAAGCTTTTAATGAAAAACCATCAATCTCATCCCGCATGTTCTAAACAGTTCCTTGAAGTGAGTGAAACCTTTATAAAAAAGATAAAAAAGAACCAAGAATATGGAAAGAATAAATGAAAAAGAAGAAGAGATAATCCTTCAAAAGACAATCTACCATGCTACCCGAAATGAAGACACAATAAACCCAAATAAGAAAAGAGCAAGAATTTGCATAAACTTGAAGATAAGTGTCATAAGTGTAGTATGCATGATCACTGATCTTGCACTTATCGAATGTCAAAATATCTTATAGATTTATATGAAGTTCTGAAACAAAATGCACTTCAGACTAATTTTATTTATAAAAATAATTTTGATGGTCATAATACTTATCTTGATATTTTTTATTTTTTTGAAAATCTAGATAAAACAAATAAGATAATCAGTGGTGAGATCTTTGAGGATGATTAATATTTTTATTTCTATTAGGATATTTATCTTATTGTATTTTCAATAAACAATGATAATTTTATTTTAGTTAAATAATAAAATTTAATTATATTTTAAATAGATGCATAACTTTTTATGATGAAAATTTATGTCTAGTAGAATATTTGACATTAACCAAAGTTGATATCACTACAATATCAAGTTTAACAAACATGATTAAAGACTCTAGAAGAGTTAATATTTTGTTATCAAAAAACACAAAACTAGACATCAAAGATGTATTATATTCACTTGAGTCCAGAATAAATTGACTCAGTTTTAAAGATATATGTGTTAATGGTTATCATATTGAAACAAGAGATGAAGACAAAAAATAATATCTTTATATTATATCTTGTATTTCATTTTAGAAGCTTGTACTTGAAAAATTAAATGCTTCTCTTCTGGAATTTATTATACAATTATGAAATCTATTGAACAAATATTGTGATACACCAGAAGTGTTTCAATCCAAAAATATTTATGTTTTGGCATGATTGATTTGGACATCTAAAATCAACAATGATGCAATGAATTATTTTGAAAATTGACATGACATTTTTTAAAGAACCTGAAAATTCTTTTACCAAGTAAAAATTCATGCGCTAGATGTTCTAAAAGTAAATTAATTACCAAATCATCTCCATCAAAAGTTGTTATAGAATCATCATCTTATCTAGAAAGAATTCTTTTAGATATTTCATAAAATTAATTGATGTATTAAGTAAATGATCACATGTTTGTTTATTTTTTAGTTGAAATGTTGCATTTGCTAGATTAATAGCACATACATGGATGTAATTTCTTGATTATCTAATCAAGATAATTAATTGGACAATGTTGTTAAGTTTACTTTTGAAGTATTTGATAATGTTTTTTTATTAAAATTGATGTTGAACATCTTATTGGTCATGCTAAAATTGTCTAGCAAAATCATATCTAAAGTGTATTAAATTAATTTCTAGACCATTACTTATGAAATCAAATTTGTTTAGGGACATGTTGCATCGTTAGTTAAAATTAAACCTATTTAAGGAAAAAAATTCTAGAAAATAAAAATTACAACAAATAGATGATGGTACTCTTGAAAATTCATCATCCATAAAATATGAGATAAATATTTTGTCAAAATCATATTTTAATATTGATCCTATTGAAGAGGGACCTTCTAAAAAGGTATATCCTAAAAAGATTTAGGTATTTAGAAATAATGAGATCTCTGTAAACTATATTCATACATGAGAGATTTTGGATCAAAATAAAATTGTTATAAATGATATATTTGCATTTAAAGTTGCTCTTGGCATCACCAAAAGTGATGATGAAATTAAACCATAAATTATCAAAAAATATTAACATAGAAATGATTAACCAATGTGAAAAGAAGTAATTCAAGTAAAGTTAAATTCATTTGCAAAACATGAGTATTTTGACTTATAGTTCATATATCTAAATATGTTATAACTATTGGATATAAGTGAGTTTTTGTTAAAAAAAATAAGAACAATGAAATTATTTAATAAGATACTTGACTTATGGCACATGATTTCTCATAAATACTTGACATTGATTATAAGAAAATATATTTTTCAATTATGAATGCAATCATTTTCAATTTTTTTTATCGATTTAGTAGTCTCATAAACTCTAAATATATATATATATTTAATAAATGTAGTTATAACATATCTATATGGATAATTAGATAAAGATATTCATATGAAAATTTCTGAAGCATTTAAAATGCTTGAAGCCTTTTATGATAAATCCAAAAGTATTTATTCTCTTAAACTACAAAAATCTTTATATGGGTTGAAGTAATTTGGTTGAATGTTATATAATTGTCTTAATGTTACCTAACAGAAAAGAAGTTTGAGAATAATGAGATTGGTCCATGTATTTTTATTAAAAAAAACCACATCCAGATTTGTTATTGTTGTAGTATATGTTGATGATTTAAATCTTGTTGGTACTCCTAAAAGTTTGTAAAAACTACAACTTATTTGAAAGATAAATTTGAGATAAAAGATCTTAGAAAGATAAAATTTTATCTTGGTTTACAAATTGAACATCTTTCCAATGAAAAATTTGTCCATCAATCTATATATACAAAAACAAATATTGAAGCTTTTACATAGACAATACCTATCCTTAGAGTACACCTATGATTGTTCGATTACTTAATGCAAATAAAGATTTTTTTTTTTTTACAAATAAAAGAGGATGAAGATATTCTTGGTCTAGAAATATCATATTTTAGTGCTATTGGAGCATTTATGTATCTTGCAAATTATACACTTTTGTAGTTAATTTATTGGTAAGATATAATTTTATTTTCACAAAAAAACACTGATATATAGTCAAACATACACTTTATATCTCCACCAAACAACTAAAATGAGATTATTTTTTAGTGGATCAAATTCATAATTAATAGGATATGCAGATGCATGTTATCTCTCTAATCCCTACAAAGGGAGATTGTAAATAAGTTATTTGTTTATATAATACTACAATTTTTTGGAGATCTGTCAAACAAATATTAGGGACTACTTTATCAAATTATTCATAAATTATAGCAATTCATGAAGTAAGTCAAGAATATATATGGCCAAAGTCAATTATCCAACACATAAAAGAAAAAATATGAATTGTCAACCATTGAAAATAATCTTACAATATTGTTTAAAGATAATGCTGCTCGTATCACTCAATATAAAAGAGACTACAATAAATAAGATAAAACAAAGTATATTTCACCAAAGTTTTTTTATATTGACGAGCTTCAACAAAAAAAATAATTTGATATCAAGCAAATTAAGTCAATTAATAATTTAATAGAATTATTTACAAAGTCTTTATCAGTCTTAACTTTTCAAGAAGCTGGATCATTATATTGAAATATATTATCTTAAAAATTTATCATAAAATATATATTTTTGAGCTGAAGTTAATGCAAATTATACTCTTTTTTCTATGCTTAGTTTTTTCCTATTAGGTTTTTCTTTGTAAGATTTGAGACAATTTAGTATTTTTATGAATCCTAAAATATTCAAATATAGATTTTAAAATATCTATATAAAACCTTGTATTGAATTTTCATGTATTACAAAATCACACAAGAATATTGTGTTATTTTTTTTTATGTTTAGATTTTTTTACCATAAGCTTTTCTTTACAAGGTTTTAATAAGGTATATTTTTAGTACATAGTTATTTAAGAAAAAATGTTATAAAATCTATAATTATATATATTAAATGTCCATTAAAATATCTTAAACTTCATAACTCTTAGGTTTACTATATTAGTTTTCTTTGACAGTTGAAAATTTTAGTGTCCTTTATTTTTTTTTTTAATAAATAGACTACTTTTTATATTTTAAGCATTGAAAAAAATATACAAGAAAATATAAGAAATTCTCTTAAAATTTATGTTGAATATATATTTTCTTACTTGTTCTTTATATTTTTTAACAAAACCAAATTTATAAATTAGGTTGGAAAATATCCTTTTTACTTTACAAATTTATAAATCAAGTATCCTTTTGCTTTTATTTTTATTTTTATATTTTTTTACTAATTAATTAAATTATTTTTAAACTGAACAAGTTGATTTAATCACTTTAAAATAATTTTTATATAATTTAATTTTAAATCTAAATAAAATAAAAAAATTGAATTGAAACATTTCATTTGCTATCAATTTCTTTTTTTTTCTTCTTAATTTTGTTCTTAGACTTTGTTTTACGGATTAACCACCAGATTATCTTTTATTTATTAAAGTTAATTGACCATTATTGAATTTAATTTTAAACCAAAATTAAATAAGATTTTTACTTGAAGAATTTTAAGGATCAGCTGGTGGTCCGGCTTTAAGGCCACCTCTATCTCTTACCCCTGTCCCTCTATCTCAAAATCCACAAGGCCAAAACCCAGAAGAAACTAGACTAGAAGGCTCTCAAGGCATGGCCATGGCTTCACTGTCATCACTATCAGTAGACATAGCCACTACTTTCGCCTCTTTAACTTCTCGTCATCCCACCACACTCCGCTCCACCATTCTCCCTTTCTTACTAAAACCACAAAGAATCCATCATCCTGTCCTCAAAACTACAATCCCTTTCCATCGCCGCCGTTTCTCCGTTTCCGCCACCGCCACCACTTCTGCCCCTCAGACTGAGGACTCGGACTTAACCACCAAGATTCCTCCCGATAATCGGATTCCTGCCACCATTATCACCGGTTTCTTGGGCTCTGGCAAGGTCCTTTTTTTATTCATCTTTCTTTCTTTCATTCTTTTCTTTGTGCATTTAATTTGATTTACGATAATGGGTTGTGTTGTTTTATGGTGATTATGTATAACAGACAACGTTACTTAATCATATTCTGACTGCTGACCATGGGAAGCGCATAGCAGTGATTGAGAATGAGGTACTCTGTCATCATCTTTCATTTAGCTTTTTGCATCCCATATAATCTGCATATATCATATGATGACTGATGAATGTGAGCAGAAGAAAAAAAAAAGAATCTTTGTGATGGGTTTTCAAGCCCTTGTTGTTGCTATACGATGTTAATTGAAGAACTTAAGTGGTTATGCTGAATTTCTTACAGTATGGTGAAGTTGACATTGATGGCTCTCTTGTTGCTGCGAAAACTGCTGGGGCTGAGGACATTATAATGCTCAACAATGGTTGTTTGTGCTGTACAGTGAGGGGTGATCTTGTCAGGATGATTGCGGATTTGGTTAACAAGAAGAAAGATAAATTTGATCATATTGTAATAGAGACTACAGGTAGGTGCTTATTCAATTTGACATTTATATGTGGCGTATCACTGCTCAGGAATGAATGCAGGATATATCATGTTTTTACTTACTGTTTTGCGTGTGAGATTAGTTCACTTCAGGTGAAATAGATTCTCTAGTTATTTGTTGCTGACTGCAAATCTTTTATGCAACTTTGCAGGGCTGGCAAATCCTGCACCAATCATTCAGACTTTTTATGCTGAAGACCAGGTTTTTAATGATGTCAAATTGGATGGTGTTGTGACGTTGGTTGATGCTAAACATGCTCCTCTCCATCTTGATGAGGTTAAGCCAAAGGGAGTGGTGAACGAGGCAGTGGAGCAAATTGCTTATGCTGATCGGGTTATAGTAAATAAGGTACTTTGATTTTAAGTTATATTTTTGCTAAATTTGACTTTGTTAGATTTCAATTTGCTAATTTATAATTCCAACACTGGATAAAGTTTAATCAGTTCAACTTTTAAGTATCGGATTTTAGCATATTAACATTATTATCTGCATTTTGCTTCAAATTATGTTTTGTTGCTTCATTAGCTGGTATAGAAACTTATTTGTTGTTCTCCCAGGAATTTAAAACCCACGTGCTGGCAAGTTCATTCTAATACTTCAATAAAGAGGGACTTAACAGATGCTGTATAAATGAAATCCATGGCCTCATTGCCTCTTAGAAATGTGACAATGGATAACTTGTCAGTTGGGAAATTAATCCGGTTGCAAGTTTGGAGTCAGTTATCAAACTTTTGGTCTATTACTGACCCATATGATAACTTGTCTTGTTGCCAGACTGATCTTGTTGGTGAGCAAGAAATCGCTTCGTTGGTGCAGCGGATAAGGGTTGGTGTCTTGCTTCTTTTCTTTCCTTTTTCTTTTCTTCACTGCTTTTTGAATACTCATGTGGGTCTCTGAATGCAGAACATCAACCGCATGGCTAATTTGAAGCGCACACAATATGGAAAAGTTGACTTGGATTATGTCCTCGGCATTGGAGGATTTGATTTGGAGAGGTTATTTTCCACTCTTGTCTCCTAGTATATGTATGTGAATATGAATATTTAATTGACTAAAAAAGGACTAAATTTCGTAATCTTTTATTTTTAATGTTTTTTTTATTCTTCACTTTGGCTAGAGGAGGCCAATTTGTGCATTGAACTTTATTTTTTAATTGTACTCATCCATTGGATTCAATCTCCATGCTTGTTAAATGCTTAAATGTGTATATTGCAATATTGGTTTATACTTTCTGTGTTGACATGGATACTGCTATGTTCTAGGCGTTGCATTTAGACACACTCTCTCTCTTTCACATCCCTCTGCTCTTCTACTTTCATGTATTCATTTTTTCTCTCTCATTGCTGGGGACTGAGAGCATGGAGGGGAGGGTGCCCTCATTCTATGTCAATAAAACAAGTTAGGGGACTCAACTTCATTCTATGAAATTCTAGGTTTATGTCGGATTATGAGCTCTATAAAAACACTGAAGTCGGATTCAGAGACATTTGGGAAATCATTAACACTTAGAAAGTTAATGCTATATAGTTGAAATCAATAATAGAAAAACCAATCTTTAAATTAACTAGCAACAAGTTTTACACTGGAACCAGAGATCTAATTACAGCTGTACCCATCAGAAATCTCTTACTGAGTTGGATAAGAGATAGAGATAGAGATCCAATTCTCAGTTGTGATTTGAGATCCTTCTCAAACCTGAGGAAAGAGTTCCATGCTCCCGAAGATGGAAGTTGACAGTTTATCACTTGGATCTCTTCTAAAGTTACTGGAATCCCATGTTATTGTGGATAAGTCACTAATCCTATTGTAAACCTGTTAAACACAGAAAACCAATGCTTTCAGATAAAAGCTCATAACTGTTACTTCTTCCAGGTTTTTTTGGGATCACTATGGTACACCTTCCACCTGAAAAATTGCATTTTTTCCTGAAAAATTAGTAAAACCTAGATCCACTTCTTCTTAATGCCTTGTGCCCATGCTATCTAGTATTTAACTATTTATGTAAACATTTGAGTGCTTTAATTCCTTTCCTTTTTCTTTTCTCTTTTACACTTTAGAAAGAAACAAATTTACTTGAATAGAATAAAAAAGGATCATGAGCTCTATTCTCGTCATATTTTGAGGGCTTAAAGAACCTAACCCTAAATCTGCATGTCAAATATTAGTCTTGTAGCAGTTTTTCTTCTTCTTTATTTTGGATGTAAATCTAATTATATCCAAACATAAAAGAGGTGAAGTTTTCATGCAAAGGGAAAAAAAAAATGATGCAAGTGCTCCTAAATTTTTGAGGAGTTAAAACCGCACTAAGAGTATTTGGGATTGCAACAGTTAGCAAATCTAAGTCTTGCCAAAGAAGATGTTTCGCAAAGCTCAACCTAAGACATATCCCGAGTCATGCTGTTCAGTTAGCTCATTTGGGGGAAACATTGCTCATATAAAATATGGTGATCTGTGCATAGACAGGCATTAACTTAGGGTGACTTTTCGATGAATGTGATGATACTATTTTTTTTCCTTGACTAGAATGTTAGCTGGTTGGATTTGTTGTAGCTTGAAAAATTATCATGTAGCAGAATGCTGAGATTTTTAGTTGTTATAGCTGTTAGAAAATAATATAAATTATATACTGGAATCTAACCTAACAGTTTAAGTTATTGGGTTGAGATGGTTCCTTTATATGGTATCAGAGCCTTGATGACTAAGTGGTGGTCACGAGTTCGAATCTCATTATGCTCATTTATTTGATAAAAATTAAGCATAAAGTAATGTGAGCATGTGCGTGCTTCAAGCCTAAAGAGTTCTTTTACCTGAGAAGGTGTGTTAGAAAATAATATAAATTATATCCTCGGATCTAACCTAACAGCTTAAACTATTGAGTTGAGATGGTTTTTTGACAATAGCATGTGCCTTTACAACACTTTTCTATGCTTGAAACGTTCTGGTGTTAAATCATTTTGTGGTTTTATTAAATAATGAGTTGATTATACTTTCCCAATGACCTTATTCTTGCTGCCTTGCTAATGTTCCTTCTGTAGTTGCATTGTCAATTAACTGAACTTGTTATTAATCTTATCTCTGTTCTTGTTTTATCTTTTCTTTCTGTATACTATAGTTTTTCTTGCTGAAGATGCTTTCTTTTCTAGAAGTGTTAGGTCACTTCACAGTTAAACTGCAATGTCTGGGGTTGTTGGCTAACATTTGCTCTTCTCAGGATTGAGAGTGCTGTCAGTGATGAAGATAGAAAGGAAGATCATGCCAGCCACGACCACGATCACCACCACCACCACCATGACGAACATGACCATAAGCATGGTATTTCTCTTCATGCACAGCATCTGTACTTAACTTAAAAGCAGCATGCACAAACTGTTAGGTGCTGTTATATTTCAGTGGAGAAAGCTTCTGCTTGTACCAATAAAAAATAACAAGGTTCTTACTGGATAAACATTTTGTTATATAACTTGGAACTTGATTTGTATTTGTTCTGCCACATGGAAAAAATGGAATTTTATGGGTATCAAGCTGAAGATCACCTATAATGAAACCTTCAAGTAAAATATGAAACATGAAAACTGATAAAGATGTATTGTTGTCTGATGAAACACTATTTATTGTATGCATTAATCGTTGCAGTAGATGTCATTCGGAATTCACAGTCCTCTCCAAACTCATTTTCTAGCTGTTAGAAGTAGGCAATGAAATTTACACATCAGTGTATTTAGAAATTTAACTTCATCACTAATTTTACAACATTTAAGTTGACCTTTTTTATGTGTGTTGTGCTCTCATGTTATTTAATGAAAATCTTTCATACCAACAACTTATCATAGCAGTTGGCTGCATTAAGAAAAAACCTTGGCCTATGACCTATGATTACTAGCCAAGAGAAACAGTTATATAGTACTTTTCATGTTTAGCTCTCTTTTCCTCTGTTGAGCTGTTATTGTGGCTAATGCTCAGTGAGAGTATCCTTCTGGCCTAAACATTTATGATTAGTTATTTTGTGGATATTCATTATTGTAATTCAGCTATTGTAAAGGCCTGGTTTGAGTATTTTATGAATGAACTCTGCCACTCGATAATATTATGGCTGATCATAAAGCTTGTGGATGCTATCGTGCAGATCATCATGATGATCATCATTCACATGACCACACTCATGACCCTGGTGTTTCTTCTGTCAGTATAGTCTGTGAAGGGAGCCTAGATCTAGAAAAGGTTGGTTTTACATGTGAGCTTTTCAATTTCCATGTGCACCTTAGAATTGCAGAAGAATTGTACATATTTGAAATAACCTCACATGAGCATTTCTAGCTTTCCTACAGTTGCTCAATCTTCTTGTTTGATTTATTTGTCCATGGGATGTGTAAAAGTAACAATACTGGATTGATGTGACCATTGTATTCACTTTCAGGCTAACATCTGGCTTGGTACTTTATTGATGGAACGTAGTGAGGACATCTACCGGATGAAAGGTTTATTATCTGTTCAGGGAATGGATGAGAGATTTGTATTCCAGGTGAGCTAAGGCCATAGTCCCAATATTATCTTGATAAAAGAAAATTCCATGTTCCATATTTGTTAACTGTATTTGACTACTTAAAATTACCTTTGTTTGTTTGTGTTTTTGAACCATCACCATTAAAATGACTGTCAAAGCTTTTATTTATTTTTGTAGAAGCAAAGAAACACCAACCTTTTCTTTGTTTCTTTAAGGTTCAAATGCACCAGATGTGCATCCTTATGCTTTGTATTTGTTATAGTGTTGTCAAACGTGAAAGGCGCTAGAAAGCACCAAGCCTGGAAAATGCCCTATGCGCTAGGCACTGGGTGCACACCAGGCACTCACCAAATGAACCAAGTTGCCCAACCTATATGATATAAAAATTACATTTATAATATTATATTATGATATATAAATCTAAAATATATACCAATTGTGCTCAACCTATATGATATAAAAATTACATTTATAATATTATATTATGATATATAAATCTAAAATATATACCAATTGTGCTCAACCTATATGATATAAAAATTACATTTATAATATTATATTATTGATATATTAATCTAAAATATATACTTATTATGATTAGATCATTAGAAAATCAATAGAAAAAATAAGATACCATAATATAATCATATAAAGTTACATTTTTTCACCCTTAAAACAAAACAAAACAATTTACAGTCGTAAGTAGCTGAATAGATTAAAACACAAACTTAAATATCATCGTCATTGTTCATTAATCTTAAAAAACATCTTCGTCTATGCTTTCCTCTCCTTCACTTGAGTTTTCCATTATAATCCAAATCTTCATCACTTAAACCATACTGCACTTGTCCAAAATTAGAACTTGATCCCTCTTTATGTCTGGTTCTAGCACTTGATGTTCCTATACTCCTCAACTTTGTCTGCTGTATTGTTTCTTCAGCTTCAATTTCCCTTGCCACATCACCCCAAGTTAAATGTCTCCATCAAACACCAATTCATCTTGTACTACAATATTCTTCTCTACATTGGCACCCATCATCCCAAAAAGATTTTTTATATGATGTAACTTTGTAGAATTTCTATATGAGAAATTAAGAAACAAAAAAATGAGATGACAAAAGAAAAAAGTTAAAGGAATACCTCTGTTGTTCTTTAGTCTTCACTCTTGACTCTTCTTTCTCTTCTTCTCTGATGATATTTCATGTTTGTTTATGTTCTTGTTTCAACTTTCATGTCTGTTTCTCTGTTTTTACTTTTATGTTGGTCTCTCTTTCTCTCTCTTTTTTTACCATAATCTATGTTTTTTTACAAAACTAACCTTAAATTATTTCTTGTATAAGACTAGAAAGAGGGACAAACAAGACAACATAAGTCCTTTCTAAAAAAAAAAGTAGTAGAAATCCAAGAGACATCTCTTCAAACTAATCCTCAGTGTTAGTGGTAGATAATTTTCATTAGGCAATGCCTTTATCGGCTGCCTCCCATGCACAGGTGCTTGCCCAGGCAGTGCCTCTTCAAATTCCATCTCCTCAGGCTAAGAAAGGCGCCTCGGCCTCACCTCGCCTCTGGTGTTTAAGCTAGTGCCCGGATGGCTTGTGACAACACTGATTTGTTGTGACTCTAATTAATTGCTTGTCTGTCAAACATCGTTTAATATGCTAATGTGTGGTTCCTTGAAAAAGGACCTTGTATGGTGGGGATGCATTGAGTAAAATGAAATGCTTTTGCTTTGTTATCTGGTCATGCTTGTGTCAAATGTTGAAGTTTATTATCATGTGTCATGGTAAATTCTGTCTTGCATTTCTGAAGGTGACTTGTGTTCCACATTCTGGAAATGCGCGAGTCCTACGACCTATTTGTGCTATACAGTTCTCTATCTTGTGGATAGTTGTTGCTAAATAATCTGTTCAACATAAAATGATTTTGTATGCTGGTGGTAATAAAAGACAAAGGACTCCTGCTTTACAATATGCTCAGTTCATGATTTTTTTTTTTTTTTTTTTTTATTATTATTAACTTAAGCTAGTTTGGGGGTTGTACCATAAACTAGCGGGAATGCTTTATATAGACTGAAGGCTTGACTAGTATACAGCTCTGAACAATGCTACGTAGTTTATATTTAGGTTCTGCTATTTACTCTGGCAAGCTAGGGGTTCTGGTGTTGGCTTTGTTGCAGATTGAACTGGAATTAGATCCTAATCAATTTATCCTTTGCCTCATTTTATTTGACAGGGTGTTCATGATATATTCCAAGGTTCACCTGATCGGTTATGGGGTCCCAATGAACCCAGAATGAACAAGATTGTGTTCATAGGGAAGAACTTGGACGCTCAGGAATTGGAGAAGGGCTTTAAAGCCTGTTTACTGTGAGATTTAAAACATCAAGTCATTCGGTTAATATCTCTTTATATTGTGTTCTTGATTAGTGGACACTATGAGCGACCGATATTATTATTATTTTTTTGCTTACTTTCTTCGAGGAACAATGAGTTGTTTCCAACATGAATTTCAAAATAAAAAGACCACTGAAAAGGGATGGCTGAGCTATTTTGAATGGTGTCAGTAGTGGGATTTCTTCTTGATCTTGGAGAATGCCTGTGTGAGAATCGAGTGGCTTACTCTTGAGCTTGATTTTCATTGTTTTTCCACAGGGCTCTTGCGTTTTATGCTAATCTTTATTGGTAAACTAAAGCAGCTTCAGTAGGACCTGGTTTGCTGGTTCCATTTCGTTCAGCGGTTTTACCCATTATGGTATATTCTAGACAATTGGCTCAGCCAGGCCTTTTCTTCTTTTGGCATTAAAAAAAAAATGTTAATGCTGCTGGAAACTCTTTGGAGTGTTACGTTTAGCTTGTTAAATTTAAAACCTCTTAACCCTACTTGAATAGCTGGCTTAACATCATTTAATTAGCTCGGTGGTTTAAAGATAATTGAAGTTCTTAAAAAATTAAGATTTTTTTTTAAAATTATTGAGCTGAGGATATATTAATTTGGGATTCATGGTTTAATAAATTATAGAGTTTAATAACTTTTATTTTTTAATATTAATAATTAAATGATAATAAAAATAGTTGTTTTAAAATTTATCTAAGAATTCAATATCAAGATAGTTATTTAAAATAATTTTAAATAACATAATAAAAAATAAATTAAAATAAATTATAAATATAAATTCACTAACTCTTGACCTTGGGTGGACAATGGATGTTGTTGGGTTTAATAGGCTTTTCATGTTATTTTTTTATTTAATTACATAATAATAATAATAATAATGATTACTTATGAAATTGAGTATTTATTTAGTGTGAGGACACATAGTTATAACAATGATAACTCTATATGAAATAAATTATAAAGATTAATTTTTAATTAATATAAATTAACCCATTAAATTTATGAACTGAGTTATGAATTTTACCAGGTCTAATAATTTTATATTTCATAACTATTTTTTATTTAATTATATGATAAAAAATAAATACTAGTAAAATTAAATTTTAACAAACTATCAGGATATTTTTTGGATACCATTATGAATCTACAAAAATCTAAACGAAATAAATTATAAAATTTAATTTAAAATTAATTAAATATTAAAAGATAATGATGATAATAAGAATAAAAATATAAAATTAAAAAAATAAAATAAAGAATTAGGCACTAGGATGACCTAGAAGTAAACTCGTGTGCTTAAGTTTTTTTTTTTTTTTAGCAAGGGATAAAAAATATGTTATTTATTTGTTTTTTTTAAAAGCAAACATCATATCATTTATTGTGATAAACGATGTGCTGTTTACTATTATAAATTTTAAAAAATAAAAAATATAATTTATTTTCATCTATTTTTCTAATTAAAAACCTAAAAAACATCTTATATACCTCAATAAATCCATCTATCCATCTTTGATATTAAATTAAAACGTTAATGATAAAATATATCACTTAAACCAATGAAGGGCAACATTTCCTATCGGTTAGAGATATTCCTGGTACCACTAGATATAGTTGCATTATTATGTTGATCTACAAATCTAATAATTCAGGCTTTAAATTAGATAAACTACGATTTAATCATTAGAACACTTATTTATTGTTTACTTACAAATGAAAAAAAAAAAACCCTAGCGATCGTTATCTTTCCAAATCCATGCCGTTAAAGAGTAATTGAATAATTGATGACGACGAGGATGGATGGGGCATAAAACGCGAGCACAACGAAATTGAGAATTTAAAAAGAATAGGGGCGTTCCGAGAATCGAACTCGGGACCTCTCGCACCCAAAGCGAGAATCATACCACTAGACCAAACGCCCTCCTTCGAATCTTTTCCTCTAGTTTAAATTATGTATATATTCTGTCTAATGATGTGGCACTTTATGGCCACGTGGACCGTCGTATTTCTACCTTTTGTCTATATTTGACAATTTCAAATTTAGTTCTAGAATGCGATGTCAATTACCAAACAGTCCACAAACTAATAATATATGCCAATCCCCTCTTTCAATTACAGCAAATATGAAACAATCGACAAAATAGTCCTAATTCCTTTTGTTTTCCGGAAACACCCCCCTCTATGTACTTATATAAATTAAAATTATTCTTATAAATAAAAGAATAACTCCTTTTTAATGCAATCGACAAAATGAAATAGGAATATATAATTGAAAAAATAAGATGATTAATTAAGAAAAGCTGCTTAGATCCCTACCCATTTCCACACCTAAAATTAGAGGAGCTGGCTGTAATTAAGACTTACACAATGGCTGAAAGGATAATATGTGCTAAAAATATAATAGTTAAATTTCTAGTCTACTTTAGGAATTTTCGAACAAGATTAAAATTTCAGGACCAAAATGTACTTTTACAATTAAATTACGGCATGAAACACAGGCGCTGCTTTGAAGAAGAGAATGAGAGAACAATCACACTCCAAAAACGACATAGTTTTGATAGGAGAAAGAAAAGGATCAAGTGCACATCATGCTATGCTCTCCCAGTACCCTTTCCACATCACTAAAGGTAAGATACTTAGTGGAAGTCGTATCTTGAAGAACACCGACGAAAACATATATATATTATGCAACAATTACAAATCCTTGCATCAAGAATTATCAAGCAGGCAAGGGTTATATGTGGTTAGTTACACAGCCCTCTCATTCAATTTTTTGAAAACAATGGGTTCTGATTCTGCATCAGCAGCTTCTTGCAGCCACCTTATAGTCTTTCGACTCTTTCCATGTCCTCTTCAGACAATGCATGATCTTGATGACTATCAGTATAGGAATTCTGCCCTGCCAGTCCCAATCCTGCTTTCTGTTTGATACCATTTGCATCATTATCAGTTAGTAAGCAATCAGTAATCGATCATGTCTGTGTAATCCTTGCAAAAAGCAAGCATTCCTCAGGAACATGTATAAGAACTTTGAGGAAGAGGATTCCAGGATATCAAGATGACCTTATTCCAGGCCAAATAGTGAATACATAACACCTGATTTGGATGAGAAATTGTTGTACGTGAAACAGTTGAGAAAGAAACATTACTCAATAGAAAAAAAAAACCCTACAGGAATTCTCTAGTGTTTGGACAAGAGAGGAAATATTACCTTGAGAAATTCGACAATCGAAGATAGATCATCAGGCGATCCCTCTTCAAGTTCTTGATATTCAAATTGGAGACAATGGTGTATTGTCTGAAACTGCTGGTATATTTCAGCCACCAGTTTTTTTCTTTCTTCCATGTGCTGGAAAAACTCTTGCTTCATGGGTTCAGTTTCTTCTTCAAGAGTCTTCAATCGTTTACTTAGCTGCTTGATCTTGCCGGCCTCTGAAACTTGTTTCAGTTGTTTGCCTTCAGAAGAATCACTGCAAGCTTGATCTCTTGAAGAATTCTTTGGCGATATTTCCACTAGCTCGTTTGAACTCGCGGCCCTTGATTCTGTTAGCAGGTTCTTTCCATTCATCAATCTAAGCATTTCTCTTCTCTGTTCTTCCATTGCATCTGTACCTCTGAAATCTTTTCCAATCTCATCCAAAAGCCTCAGTCCATCACCAGCTTTATGCTTACAAATACTTGCAGGGCTCTTCAGAAGCTTGGAAAATGGAAGGTTTTTTGGCGAGGAAGAACTCTGTAACTCGAGTGCTGCGATCTGCATCTTATTGCAATGCAGAATTCCTCCAAGTTTTTGCAAGGCATACAAATTCTCAGCACCAAGTTGATCAGAAGACCATTGTTCAGTACCTACCAGGAAAACAAAGGAAAAGTTGACATGTCAGGAAGCGGCAAAACCATCAAAGAATAACCCTAAGAGCCATGCCGCAATCACCATGAGAAACCAAATAAGAGCTATAAAGGGCTTGACAATCCAAAATATAAAAACTAGAATAAAAAGAAATATTTGGGTAGACAGAGAGATTGGTTGGGGGAATACAGCAGAGTGCATGGTTAAATGATGGTTGCTTACCTGACACAGTTTCCAGGCTCGAAAACACCGAGAACATGCTTCTAGACCTCCCTTTGCTTTTCTTCCAAGAGAAGGTGAGTGTTAGGGATGCAAAGAGCGGTGCGCAGTATCTACTATCTAGGCCCTTTTGTCACAGAGAGAGAGAGGGAGGTCCATGGGAAATTGCCAAGCAGCTGCAAGAGAATGTCTTCACTCTTGATCTGCCTCTGTTGTTTAATGCAGGCGATTGCTACTTAACATGACGTGGTTAACATGTCTGCAACCTGAGAAACTGCAGCCATTTAGCAGCAATATATTTTGGCTTATTATCATATTTAGGGAGGCGAAGTTTGGCTCCATTAACGCAGAGGTTAGGTCATGTGCTTCACCTTGAAGGAAACGAAAGTAATATTTAGCAGCAACTTAGAACTTCATGTTAATATCGAAACCCTCCACCCCCCTTTTCTCCAGTAAGAGCACGTCATGCTGACGAGAGCAAAGGATTGCCGAGTTTGTTATAAATCAAAAACTCCTAAAAGATCAAGAATTTTATAGTTACAATATTTAATTTTATTGATTCATGTTTTTATATGTTAAAAAAATATTACAATTCTTTATATGAATAATACAGGATAGGAAAAATAAAATAAAAAACCTATTCCTTTCAAATAAAAAAACTAGAAAATAATAATAATATAAAATAAAAAAATAAAATTAACTAAAACAAATATTTATTTTTATTAAAAAACTTATGCAACTGTCACTCTTTGATTGAAAGCAACTTATCCTGGTGTTCAAACCTCAACAAACATTTTTATACATGTCATTTATACTATTTTAGATCTTTAATAGATTTGTGTTCGCTATTTTATCATAAATCTCTAATATAGTATTTATTTATAAATCATCTCATTATAAATTTATAACATAATATTTTTATACGGGTCATCCCATCGTGAATCATATCAATATGATTTTCAATAACAATAATTGACAAAGATAAAAATAACACTTTGATTTTTAGATATTTTTTTATAAGAAAAGTCTCTCCATCCCCTTCCACACAAGCAAATCATATTCTATAATTTCTTTCGACCATTATTATTTAACAATATACAACAACTAACTATTAAAAATCATTGAGCTCTAATACATGTTTATTTATGACCTTTAATAAAAATCATCAAAAATAATTAATTTTTTATACCAATTAATATATAACTTTAATACCAACTAACTTAGATAGGGTTGGATGATATTATGGTTTGTTACAAGTAAAAATACTTAAAAATGAAAAAAACCATTGCTATTGTTATGATGAACTTTTAAAATACTTAATTTTATTCATTATGTCCTCACTTGCTAAACAAAGCACTTATAATAATATTGGATAAGAAGAATAAAATAAAAAAAACTATTCCTTCCAAATAGAACAAAAAAACTAGAAAAACATAATAATATAAAATAAAAAATTAAAATTAATTAAGAAAAATTTTTTTTTTTCTAAAAATTTTCCTACAGCAGTCTCCTCTGAGTTAGAAGTAACCTGTCCTACTACTTAAACCTCAACAAACATCTTTATATATATGATCCACTCTATACTAAATTCCTAATACATTTGTGCTCGCTATCCTATAATGAATTTCTAACACAATACCTTTGTTTTAGTCATTTCATCACAAATTGATAACTTAAACCTTTGTAAATTTATAACATAAAACCTTTGTACAGGTCACCTATTCTAAATCCTAATATTAGAATTTTCAATAACAATTAACTCAAATAGAAACAATTAATTAATTCTTAAATATATTCGGTGACTTCTTCCAACATTCTTCCAACAATGATTTTTCAACATCACACACATAACTATTAATAATCATTGGGATATAATACATGTTCCATACAATCTCTAATCAAAATCATTAGAAATCATTAAGCTCCGATATTAATTTACATATAGTTTTAATACCAACTAATACAAACAAGAATAATTAATAGCAAAGTTTATTACAAGTCAAACCACTTGAAAGAACAACATCTTTGCTATGAGAAGACTTTCAAAATACTTAAAAGACTCGCAACCTTTTATATATAAAAACTATTCCTTTCAAATAAAAAAAAAAACCTTAGAAAATATAACAATACAAAATATAAAAAAATTAACTAAGAAAAATATTTATTTAAAACCTTCAATACTAGCAGCAACCCTACAAACCCCCAAACCTTACAAACTATACAAATCCTTTCTGAATAAAACGCAAGGCACCAGAACAAGAATTTGTAAACTGCTAAATGCTGATCATACCATTAGAGACTGGAAAATTTCATTGTGATAACGAACCATTTACAAGGAAGCCAAAAGATTATTCCAATACACAAGGCTGCTCAAGATTATTCCTCAAGGATATAAGACATTATTACAAGTGTGTGTCATGCCAATATTACTTGCAGTCCTCCATATACAATGACTGTAGTAGAGGGTCGTTTTCCGTACATTCAGCATGGAGAGACTGCTGGGTTGCTCAGTCAACTGGGACTTCGACCTCCAGTTTTAGGCCAGAATTTCCAAAAACCTGCCTCGCATACAAAGCAAAATCCATCATTGAATAGCTCAAAAGATTATTGCAAGGAACATGTAGACTGGATCGGATCATTTAGGTGGGTTTCTTCTACATGAAATTACCAGATACGATGATCTTAACTTAGCATCAAGCTCATGCGTGTCGATAGAGAAAACATAGAAATTTTAGAGTGGGACAACTGAAGAAAACCAAGCATTTTTGTTCTTCGACCCTTGGTCGCTTTTTCAGTCAAAAGAGAGTAGAAAAAGAAAAGAGTAAATAATAATAATAATAATAATAATAATAAAAAACAATTGAAGACCTAAAACTATATACAAGAACTCTAAGATGAAATGTGAACTGCTGCGTTAGTCTAGCCTCTATTACAGGTTTTCTCACATCAAAACTTCACTAAAAGCAATAACAGCCCCCACCCTCTTCCTCCTTTCCCACAAATAAATAATATAGAATAAATTAAAAGAAGAAAAAGAAAACTGAGACATGAAAATTCCAACCCATTCTTAAGATGGCTAAAAGTATTTGCTAGTAGAAAATACAATAATAATTAAAATTCACTACTGAGAAAAGAGCATCCTAGCCAATGACCACCCAAGGTCTCTAGAAAGAATACAGGAATAACTGCCAGAAAAACAGCACTCGAATGAACAGCATGTGAATAGACAGTTACAGACAGCAGGATGGCTTGTAAGATCAACAGGAATTTCATGCTGTATGAGCCCTGAATACCAAAGTTGTTAAGATAGTACGATCTCTTTGTGCTTATCAGGGAATGCAGCGGCATTACACAATAATGCAGTTTGAACTATCTTCCAAACATTGATATTTATAGCAACTTTTAGATTCTAAGATTCGCACTGAATTATTCTGTAATTTTCTAAGAATAAAATATCAGTTCTAAATCCCTTATGAGGTCACAAAGGCCTTTCCACCCCCCTGAATTATCTTACCCTTGTATTCATAAAAATCAGCTAATGCTAGCAAACGCATGTTTTAACAAGGTACAGAAGATAATGTAATATGTAGCTTTCATGTGGATGATCCTTGCAACAACTCTTTATTCTACCAGTCAAAATAAAATTAATAAAATTTCATTTCTAACCTATTGGTGCTCATAGAGATGCATGTATCCTCACTCTCTTTGACCCTATTCTTTTGTTAGTCAATAAGAAGTAAATCAAATTAATTAATTAAATTTCATTTAATTGTAATAAGAAATACTGTATTCTAGGCAATTATGTTAGCAGAAGAAAAAACAAATAAAATGTAAAACACCTTAATGAAGTCATCCAGCATTAAATATGATTCCCTTGTGTAACCAGCCTCCTTCAAAACTTGGATCAAGACTTTCTGCAGGACAAATGAGAGAAAGTGTAAGGAATTAATTATGCTAGTGTGATATCTGAAGAAACAGTGACATGTTGCAGCAACACAAAATTACTCATGCTATGTTTTTACCTAAAATAGTAGCCAAAAAGGTCCAGATAAATACCAATATATTAACAAAATAGATGCTAGCATATAGATGATTCCCTTGTTCGAACAAATTGCAAATTTCAAAATAACCAGGCATAAAGAAATATTAAATCAAGCGGAAACCAGCATAAAACATGATGGTCATCAGCCAGACAGTCATTGAATTAACTCCTTTCAAATAAGTCATGACCTGATCATTTCATCCCTTGATAACAAAGACACCATCTACAATAACTCCCAAACATTCATGTATAATGTCTTTCATAAATGATTTCATGCATTATGAACTTTCAGGATATTTGCTGCAAATATCAAACCTCAAATCTTATGGTGTTGCAAATAGCAGGAATAGATAACTGAACAGGAAGTGTTTGGTTATACCTCTCTTTGCTCATTGGACATGAATACACCAGATAAATCCTGAAGAACTTCTAGCATGTCGTTGAAAGATATTTTTCCATTCCCGTCCGAGTCATATACTTTGAAAATAACTGGGACAAAGACATTCAATGATATTAGTATAACACCAAAAACAGCAGAACATTTACCTTTCTTCAGAGTGAGGACAATAAATATTCTCAATCAACATAGAAATGGCAACCCAAAATGAAAGAATGGCAGGGGTAAAAGTACGCGTAATGCTGGCCTAACTGGATAAATTCCATCATATTAACAGCTAATTCCTCTTTTTTTTTTTGGTCCATCACAAAGCTCTCAAAACAAGTTTAACATGACTAATATGTCTTACAAGTCACCACATGCTTTCTCTAGTCCTCATAACACATCTACAAACTATTTAGTTTACTCCCACCTACAAGGTAAAACCAATAGAAACAAATCATCATGAATAAGTTGTGATCAAATTCAAATATTGTAAAATCAAGGTATCAAATACTTACGTGCAATTTTCTGCTCCATATTTGCTTTAGCAGAGAAAGCAGATAAGAAGGCAACGAAGTCCTTGAAGTTCAAACCATCAAGCATTTCAAGCAGCCTCTGCAAGAAGCCAGAAATCCACCCATGCTCTCAACATAAAATGAACAAAGAAAAAAGGAAAAAAACATAAATTCAATATCCAGTTAGTTCTCCATTAATTAATATAAACTTGTGCCAAAAAGATTACCTGAGAGAGTGGATTCATTGCAAACTCAGGCACTGATAAGAATTCATCAGCTGAGATAAACCCCTTTGCATTTCGATCTAGCTGGCAAAACCTTTGATACAGTGACACTATTTCTTGCTGGGAGACTAAATTCCTCGATAAAAATAAAAACACCAAATTGAGAGCTAAAAACATCAAAATAACATAAGTAAGGAGACGGAGAAACAATACAAGGAAAAAACAACATTACATAGATTATGGCAGTGTAGTTGAACCTCTTCTAAGTCATACTGAGTTAGCATTGACGAGGCAGTCCCCATTGAATCTTCACCAAGAAAAAGAAAAAAAAATCAACAAATTTAAATAAAGAAAAGGACCATTTCTCATAGATAACAAGTTACCGATACCCATTAACCAAAACACAAATTTCAAGCCAGTAATAATCATATAAATCATACCCATAAAACCCCAAATTGGAAATTCCAACAAATATTCAGCTCGTCTTTTCATCATTTATGATTCAGTAAAAAACAAACAATTCAGACCAAGAATCAGTATACTGAGTTTAAAGCATGAAACCTTTTTCCCAGCAACCAAACAAGCAGAACGAAAAGAGAGAGACCTGGGAGTGAAGCAGAGATGGGTGAAGCGATTGGAGGGTGCAATGGACAGAGAGGATGATTGCGGAGGCGTGTGTGTGTGTGTGTCTAGAAGACAGGGGAAGGGAGGGGAGGAGCAGGGGAGGGCAGAGATGGCTTTTTAGGTTTATTTTACCTGGTCATCATCGATGCTTGAAAACCCGACAGGATTTAACAAAGCATCATTATTCCATTCCCCTAATTGACTGACTGCTTGCTGACGAGGAATTTTATGTTCATGCTAATCCCCAGCTACATATGAGCAGCAGCTCACTATGTCTCTAACCATTTTTTTTAATGATAAATTTATTATATAATTGAAAAAAACTAATTCTCCTGGAAATATTTATTCAATGACGAAATTACCATGGCGAAAATACCTTTCAACTATATTGGAGTTATATGATATTTTATGATATTTTTATCATCACATAATTATTTTTTATATATATGTGTAGGATTATTTAGCCATTAAACATAGTCTTTTACAACATTTAAAAGATCTTGATGATTTTAAAATGATGAGGTATTGTGTCCTGAATGCTTCTAAAATTTGGTGTAGATGGACATTTTTTTTTTGCCACCTAGATTTCTTTGACAACCCTTTAAAAAATTTCAAAATAGTCCTTACAATTTATTTTTTTCTCATATTTGGGATTTGTTCTTTTTATTATTATTATTTTTTAAATTTTGAATAGTCTATCAAATCATAATTTTTTTTTAAATTTCATTTTGATTTTTAATCTTTCAAATTTAATCTTTATTCTTTTTATTGTTATTTCTTTTGTTTGGATTCATTTATAAAATTATTATTTTATATATAATTTTATCATTCTTGAGTTTTTTTCTATCAAATTTTACCCTTGTTATTTTTTTATTATCCTTTTTTTTGTAAGTTTTTTTAGTAATATTTTTTCACGATTTTATCTTAAAAATTAAATTATTTGCGAATTATGCTTCTTCATTAAACTTGGATTTGGTATTTTATATATTGTGAGTTTTAGAGATAAGACTAGGTTTATAAGGCTCACCCGAGCTTGCTTTTTTTTTTTTATTTATTAAAGTGGATTTTTCTTTTTAGTTTTACTTTGTTCTTTTTTATTGTTTGCCATATATGGAGTTAGTCTTAGATTCATAACTAGGATCACCAGTTTTGAAGGTTAACACATGTTAAATTTTTATTTTTTTATCATTTTTAAATTGATTTATTTTAATTTCATCATTCAATTTTTTTATGAGATTATCTCAATCTTATGTTTATGGTCATGGATTATATGAGTTCACCTGGTTTAACAAGGTTTTTCTATTGTTTTTTTTCCTTGTTTTATTTATTATTGTTGTTGTTTTTGTTTTTTCTTTCATGTTATTTAAATTATTGATTGAATTAATGACTCAAGTCTCAAAATTTTTTACCATATCATTCTTTTTTTACTTAATTTTTTTTTTTGCATAACTCATGATGGTGCTTGGGAAACAAATCTAGTATATTTTTAAATTAGTATATGTTAACCAAGATTAGGTTTGTTTTACAAATAATTTTATTTAATATATCTTTTTAAATATTAATTTTAAGGTAGACAAGGATATCTTCAATTAAATGAGTTTTTGTTATATATATATATATTGTAAAAAAAAATAAAGTTTGAAGGTCATTTAATGACTTGATTATAGATTCTCAGGACCAAAGACCAACTTGTAAGTGACGTGTAATTTTAGGATAGAAATTAGTCAAATCAAGGACCAAATTAAAAGGAATTGAAAATTTGATTATCATTTAATGATGAAATTAAACAAATTGAAAACCGAGGACTCGTCTATAGAAAACGCTAAACTCTAAAGCTGATATTTGAATTTGACAGGAGTGCAATTGCATATAATAAAAGTTGTGAGACAATTATAGGTGAAATTAAAAGGAATGGAAAGAGTAGAGACCAAATTAATATCGGCTAAATCCAAAATTAAAAAAACTCTAATTCTTAGGGTTTAACCTAGACAACATGTTATTCACCCACTGTTTATCTATTTCATTAGAAATTTTAGATGATTAAGTAAACATGTTTAGGCAAACAAATGTGGTGTCTCCAACCATCTAAGGAATTATAACTACCATCAATTAAATTGAGAAACACCCCATCTATAACCTCATGCCTATAAAATTGGATATTTACACCCCAATTCTTTTATAAAAGTCTCCAATATCTTGTTCTGATTAGCTTCTTTGTATTATTAGATTTTGGATTGATCAAGTTGGCATATTTGAACAAATGAATGTGAAGCTACGAACCTCTAAATTAAGCAAGGTTGGATCTAAATGAAATGTGTACACCTCATATACCAACTTCAGGTGGTTTTCAATGACATTTACATTAGAGTTGCTTCGAAGAAACCTTGAAAATGGTCAACCTAATCAACCTTGATAGTAACATCTATTTTTCAAAAACCACCCTTTTTTTCTTGTTTTCATACTTAAAGCTTCTCAAAGAGTTCTTATTAATCCCTTTAAAGCTTCTCTTTTAAAATCAAAAGGCCACAAATAGTTCCTTGCCCTTCAAGTCTAGCAAAACCATTAAATACCCCTAAAACCAAAATAACAATTGCAAAACCAACCTAGTACAAGAGCTTTTAAATATTAGCTTTTGTCCAAAACCCTCTTACTTTGATTAAAGGGGTAAGCTTTGATCAATCTTTGAAGGAATCCACTAAAAAAACCTAGAAAAACCTTATAAATACCCCTTGAAAATTAGAGGAGAAAGAAAGGAGAAGAAAAACTTATGGAAATACTCTGTTAATAGACCTAACATAGAAGGTCTAACAAGCTTTGGAAAGAAAAGAATTGAAAGGGAAAGAAGAAAAGAAAAGAAAAGAAAAAACAACAACCTATAGTTAGCAAACTTAGAGAAGGTATAACAATGTATAAACTTAAGGGTGAAGTCCATATGGCTTTTTCATTCATGTTTTCTTAATGTTTAAATCTTTTTTAATTTTTTTAATTTTTTTTAATGTTATGATGTTTTCTAGTTTTGTTTTGATTAATATGTTAAAAAAATATTTTTATTCTTTAAATCTAGTTTAGAGTTGTTGTTGATGTTACTAAGTATCAAAACAATATGTTTATGACTAATTTAGATAAAATAAGATAGTTTTGGATTCTACCAAAGGGTGACAATGGATGTTTGATGTCTTTTTTATTTTGATAGTGTATGCTTTTGGTTTCTTAGCATGATTTGGGTTCCAAGTGTTCGAAAAGTCAATTTTGAATTGAATTTTGATGTTTTTATTGGCTATCATTGGGGCTATAAGTATGAAGTTGGAATTTAATATATGTTTGTGATAATTTGATATTTTTTATTAGTTTTTTGGATTTAATTATATTTGGTATTGATAATGTAGTTTGTAAGGATAAAAAATAGTGTGTTTAGAGGCTTAAAAGGCTAAATTTAGGTTTCAACGTTAATTCTTCAAGTTCTGGAATTTTTTTAGATTCTAGGTTCATGCTCTTTACATGAACTTTGCCTAACCTCTTGTTTTTGAATTGTTTTGGGTTAATTGTTGGCACAAATATGTTAGTTTGTCATCTTTACCAAATAATATAGGGTTAAAATGCATCAATAACATTTATTCATGCATTTAGATTATAGGATTCTTTCGACTATCCAAATATATTTTGATCAAATCATGGTGATTGTTAATTAAAGAAAATGAATGTTTGATTATTGATTTATGCATGATTACAAACAAAATCTTATCTTTTATTGCACAAAGACTTCTCTTATTTGTTATTTGTGTTTGTTGGGTTTCGGTTTGAATTTTCATCATGTTCTTGGTATTTGATATATTTTTGTTATAAATTTTTATGTTTTTGTGTTTTTTTAGTTTTGATCTATTTTTAGTTTAATTGTATGTTTTGCTTAGTGTCGGGTCAAACCATAGTTCTTGGTTCAATTCAGGGTTGAACCAATGTTTTTGAGTCAACCCGATTGATTTTTAGGTTAGGTACAAAGGTTTTGTTTGGTTTGTTACTATTTTTTATAAGGAATTTTTTTCCTAAGGCATTGTTCAACAAACACACACTTAGACGTATATTGATAGTTTTGAATAAAAATGATTTTTTTCCCATAGGCTCCTAATAAATTCCAAAAAATACAAAAAAAAATAAAAATTCAAAGACCAATTTAAAATTATTTATGGGTCCTTCTCATGTTTGTTTTGATAATTTTATTTAATATTAAGGTTGTAAACTCATACTATAAGATGTTGACCCAGTATTAAAATACTCGTTTTTCATCGAAAACCTCAAATATCTCTATAAAATTCTCTCTTAAAAAAATACAAAACAAATATGTTTTATTTGGTATGCATACAGCTAAGTCTCTTAAAAAAATAAAAAATAAAACATATTTTGGCTTAAAAAAAAAATACATGTTATGATTTGGAAATTTTTTTATATACAAAAAATTAAAAATATCTTTGCATATATTTGTTGGATTTAATAACTAGTTTATTGAATTCATGAGAACTTGACCAATATTTCCAAAACCCTAATTTTTTTTTTAGAATTAATGGTTAACATTATATATGAATATTGGACATACAAATAGATTGATATTTTAATACTACGAGTTGATTAAAAGATTCTCAAAATTATTTTAGATATTTATAAATTTTAATTGAGAGTATTGTCACAATGATATACGAGTTGTGGAAAACCTTTGTCAGCGCATCTATATGAATTTTTTTCTATGAGAATTTATGTGAGTATACGAGCCTATAATAAATTCTAAATACTAGATTTATTCAAGAGAGTAAATCTTTCCTTTAAGACATAGGTGAACCATCAATTAGAAACACATCAATATCTTTAAGTCATATTTAAAACAAACAATGCAACTTACCTCAAGTAAGGTATGCTAGGGGTGCTACTACATTCTCTAGCTACAACTAGTTTTCTATCTTAGAATTTCATATAAGACCACTTTATTGGGTCTTCTAATAACCTTGAATCAAGTAATTGGGTGCCAACTTCTTGATCCTGGCATTCCGCCATGTTATGTGCGCATGTGCGACAACACTTTACATCACTCTAAAAATAAGTCAATAAAAAAGGTTCAAGTATTTACAAGATTACCATTATATTTGATATATATTTTGACTAAAAAACCCCTAGTGCAATAAAATAAAAAAAATGCAACTGAATAAAAAATAGCAATCTAGTAATTATAGCATGCTTTCAAAACTTGAACTTTCATGAAGCATTTTAATCGATGTGATATATGGATACACTCTTTTAAAGGCAACAATGCAAAATCAAAAAAAAAAAATGTATAACATATCCTTTGGCAAGATTTTCTAGTTTTTTTTTTAAAATTAACAAGGAATACTTGAAAATTATAAGAAATAAAAGAGGAACGGGTGTAAAGAGGTCACTTAGGCAATGATGTCCATATTAAGGTTCTAGAGGGGTTTGTTGGTGGTATCGATGGATGTAGGATTGATACTATTTGATAGTGAATGAATTTTATTATTAAAACATCATCAAAAAATGAAGATGAGTAATGAACCACGACTGCAATGACAAACATTAATAGTATGAGGAGCACAATGACAACAATAATAGTAGTTTTATGATCGATTCATCATTTGTTCTTCACAAAAAAGGTTTATTCAAGTAAGTGGCCAATGAAAATACCTTTGCTAGGTTCATCTTGTTTGAGTTCCTTAACGTTATCATCGTCCTCATTTGTATCAATATTATCAAACGGTTGTTGACGTGGTGAAAGTGGAGATTACTTTGCTTGGTTTGGTGGCTCGACCATTGCAGGGTAAGAAGTAGCTAAAACAAAGATGAGTTATTTCTTGTATGAGGATCAACAAATAACTTTTAGGATTATCATTGCCCATATTAGCCATCAAAATCAGCCACCGCCTAAATTTGACACAATTTATTTCTTTAATTGTTGTCGCACATCACATACCAATAGTAGTACACCAACAACCATATATAACACCAACAACCACCTGAGATTCACCACCAAATGATCAAATAAAGGGAGACATGAGGAAAGGTATAGCATTCCACCATAAAAAATTCCATTTCATAAGAAGGTCATAAATACTATAAATGTATTTCACATTCATTTTAAAAAAAATATAGGTACCTAGTTGTCTAAGACAAGAAAAGTAAGAGAAATCTATTAAAAATATTAGATTAACAACTTGATTTGGATTCAGATTAATTAATGTTTGAAAAAGGTTTAGAAAAGAAGAGAAATTGGTGTATAAAAGACAGACAAAGTGAAAACATTTGGTCATTTAGTTCAATTTTAGAAATAATGTATATGAAGGTACTTTGACCATTTTGTTTAATTTAAAAATTTGAATTGACTCAGAATAGAATATAAATTGTTTTTTTTAAATAAAAAAGTAAAAATAATAATTAAATTACAAGATAATAAAGATAATTTTCCAATTTTTTTTTATTGTTGTTAATAATAGTAATATATGAGACATCACAAAAGTTTTCATAAGAAATACTGTATGAATTTATAATAAAAATTGATATAATACACAATGATTTAATGAGATTTTTTAGTTATTTTTACAAGGAGCATAAAAGATAAGGATTTAAAAGGATCTATTTTTACTCTCTCTCTCTCTCTCTATTTTTTTTTAAAATAGCATTTACCTTTGTGCCACTACTAACACAATGTCTTTTTTAATACAATGACAAATAATTTTATATATATTAGAAAGTGTGATAGTAATTGTTTTTTAACATGATTTTTATTTTAAAATGCATCAAAATAATATATATATTTTTTTATTTTTTAAACTTATTTTTTACATCAACACATCAAAATGATATAAAAATATCTAAAAATATTAATTTAAAATAAAAAATAAAAAAATTAAACCTTCTTAAAAACATTTTGAAAATACAATAAAATAAAAGACACCAATTTGTTCTAAAAACAAAAGCAGGTGAAGTGAAAGATTTGATTTAGCACCACTAAAAGTAAAAAAGCATATAATCACCAATCAATAACTTTTAATAAATAAATAAAAATAATAATATTTTTTTAAATAAAAAAACTAATAGAATTGTTCTTCTAGTTTCTCAACTATTGTAGTATCTTGACGTCATGGGAAGTACAACTTTTCATGAGACATTATAAATTTTTTCATAAGAAATATTATCTGAATTCAAGTAAAACATATGTAATATATAATAATATAATGAGCTCTTTTATTTTTTTAATAATTATAATAATAAATATCACTCCAACTTTTTTTAAAGTGGCTAAATTAGACTCCTCCTTTGACTTTTTTTTTTGAACTTTAAATTTCATGACACTGAATGTTCGAATTCTTTTCAAAAAAGTCTTATAACTGAAAACCATATACAATATTATGAATTATGTTTCATTTTTATTTTTCTCATGTTTTTAGAAAATATTATTATTAGCCTCGCTAAATATGATATGAATTATAAAATTTTATTATCATTATAGAACATTAATTATTTATATACCATATTACATGTAATATTATTTATCTAGTCCACGTCATGATATCATAATATCATGAATTTTGGAATTTAAGTTTTTTTTAAGGATTAAAAATTTAGCAAATAATTTGTGATGATTTTTATTAGGATTGTATGATAGAAAGAGAGACTAATTTGGTAATCTGTCCACAAACAAGATGATGGAGAAGGAATAATAATGTTCTCAAAAAGTAATGAACAATCAAATTTATGATAAAAAGAGACTAAATCTTTTTTTTTAGATATAACTAGATTGGAAATGACAAATTACTATCTTGTTTTATGTTTGGCGTGTATTAGGCTAGACTACATAATATTTTTTGTTCAAGATAAGATTGTTTGTTAGTTTTTTTTTTTTTAATTTAATTTGAGTCAACTTGAATTAATCTTTGACCTATGACTGAGGTCTTATCTCAGGTTAATTCTTTAAGTGTTAAAACTATTATAATAATCAATTTTATCTTTATATTAATCCTATTAACTTGTGACCCGAGCCTTAACCTTGATCGACCTCCGAGTTGGATTTTAAAACTATGATACTAATCGTTTTTTATTCTTATATTTTCTTGAGTCAACCTGAGTTGACCATCCCGACCCGTGATCTAGGCGTTGGTTTGGATTAACCATCCTAACCCGTGACCTAAATCTTACCCTGGATTGACACCCTAGTTAAGTTTTAAAATTATAAAAATAATTATTTTTATCATTATATTGACCTAGGTCAATGGTAAATGAACTTGTGACTCATACCTAGCCTCAGGTTGATTCTTGAGTCGAGTTTGCTTTTATCTTTACATTAACATGGGTCAATAGTTAACTCGATCTGTGACCTGAGTTTTGTCCTAAGTCGACTATTGAGTTGAATTTTAAAACTATAATAATAAGTATTTTTATCATAATATTGACCCTAATCAATATCAACCCGATCCATAATTTAGATTTTACACTTGATCGACTTATAATTATTTTTTAAAATTTTAATAATAATTATTTTTATTATTTTATTGGCACAAATCTACTCAATTTAATCAATAAGGTTATTCAATCCCTTTAAATGAAAATTTCTTCACTAAAATAGCTTTATAAATAACAAAAAAATAATTTTTATACCATCCAAATATACTTTAAACAACTTCACGCAAATTATCATCGAAGTTTCTTTAATCCAATATATCAAACACCTCCTCAATGATTTTCAGGCGAAGTTAAGGATCATGGTGATGCATTTCACTATCAACAACCCCATCCTATAGAGTACTGAATGGCTTGGTTCCACTATCCTCATTGGCTACACGCACCAAAATATCTGCGATCCCCTACTCCTAGTCAATGTTGTCCGGAAGGGCCTCGTTTAGCTCTTCCACAATCATATATGAGCCACCTTTCGACCTGGCTTCCCAGCCATATAGCTTTAAAAATAGTGCAAAGTTCAATTTAATTATCTTAGCTTTGCATACGAGGAGGTCTTTTTTTTTTTTTTCTCTCTAAAATGTTTTTTAGTTTTTTTATTTTAAAAAAATCAAATTAATATTTGTTTATATTGTTTTTTTTATGATTTTAATATAAAAATATGAAAAAAATATTATTTTAATATATTTTCAATTAAAAAAAATATATACTTTTTGAAAACTCTCTATACTACATTGCCAAACATGCACCTATATTTATTTTTTCTATTTTTCTAATAATATTTTTCAAAATATTATTTTGTTTGAAAAAATATTAAATTAATATTTATTTTTGTGTTTTTTTTATGGTTTTGATTTGTTAATACAAAACAATATAGAAAAATATTATTTCTAAAAACTTTTAGTTAAAAACATTTGTTTTTATAAAATACTATGATGATCACTTTCGTGACAATAGGCTTTAAATATTATTTGAAAAAGGCATTTTCAAATTTGAGTAATGCTAAATATCCAGATTTTTTTATATACAAAATGCACAACTATTTGATCATAATCTTAAAAGTACAATTGAACTATAAATCTCAATAATCTTAAAAGGAGAAATTTTTGTTCTTTTCAATTTTTATGAATAGTAAAAGGATGAAATTACTCTTTGAAGTAAAAAAATAAATAAAAAAGATGTGCGAGGATATTTTTATATTTTTATTTTTATTTTTCAATTATAGTCTATTTGACAGAGAGATAATTAAGTTTGACTGTTAAGCTATATATAATTTTTAAGGTTATCATGTTCTCATTTAATTTTTTTATGAATTGGTTTTGGAACTTTTTTTCTTATATTTTTTTCTATGATAATATCTCCATCTTATACTATGGTCATAAAATTTGTGAGTTAATTCAGTTTAATTAGAATTTTTTTTTTTAATTTTACCCTTCAACATGAATTGTTTCATAATCTAGGTAGACTTAGAGCATGTTCATTTTTTGTTGTTGTTTTTTTATCAGTTTTTTTATTGTTCATGTATTTTTTTAATCATATTATTTAAATTACTAATTGAACCAATAACTTAATTTTCATATTTTTTTTCTTATCATTTTTCTTTTTATATTGAGAAACATTTTGCCACCTTGATGGAGCACAAGACACAAATCTAGTTACAACAAAAAACCCAAAGGCATCAGCCTTTTACTATAGCAAAAAATACCATGCACTCTCACACAATTCACTGTGGATTGGAACAATATATTTTTTGATAATTTTTACTTTGGTTCTCAAACTTTTATTTTACTTGATTTGGCCATTTTAAGTCCAAATTAGCCCTCAATTACATATTTTTTAGTATTTAGGATTGAATTGAAAGTTAAGGGATTGAAGTAAAATTTTCACGTAACATGAGGGCTGGGTTGAAAGTTTTATTGGAACATTCATTTTAATCCCTCATTTTTTTAGATATTAGGTGCCCAATCCCTTGAATTTCAAGACAATATATTTTTATGTCTTTATTTTTTTTTTAGTCCTTTTATGTTGGGAGGAGAGAGAGGGAGTTGCCATATTCCGATATAAAGAGAGAAAGTGGTTGTTGGTAAAGATTCCGGCTACTAAAATGAATAATTTTTGTGTTAAAAGGTTTCATATAATGATAGGGGTTATATTTAGGTATTTTTTTTTTGACTTCGAAAACACCTAAAACAATAGATTTTAGTTCGGGAAGAATTTTTGTTTTGGGTGGATTTCAGGTTACAGGCTATTTTTTGGGGGTCATGGATTTGTTTAATAAGGTCTTTAGGGTGTTTTGAGTTAAAATTAGGTTAAAAATGAGATTTTAGGTGAAAAAAAAGGACTCCATTTTTCTGGCCACCACAGTGGCCAGATTTTGGGTTTTCTAGGTAAGTTGTCGTCTGTTAACGCAGAAGACATATCATTTTTTTAACGTTTGGGCCTGGCATTGCAGGCTTGCATGTTGGTTGTTGCTTTATTAGGCTAGACACTAGGCTTGACTTACCAGGCTCGACAACGCCTGATTTGGTTCTTTTTTTTTGTTTCTGTTTTTTTGAATTTTTAGTTTCTTAAAAAATAATGCATTATTTATGTATGTTTTTTTTATTAGTACTTAAAAGTGTATTTTTATCAGGGTTTTATATCATCATTTTGCACTTGAAGTATCAATAACTATTTAACTAAATCATATTTTATAATAACATATCTAATAATATAAGATACCTTTAATTTATGGTAATTGTTTATGTTAAATGCAGGCTTATCACATAAATGAAAGGATTGATTGATGAGTTTAGGAACTGAAATTGAAAGGATAAAGAGATGACCAAACTTAGAAAAGAGATGCTGGTACAGTCCAAATCAGAACACTGTTTGGTAATTGAGTCATATCTGGAGCTGTAGATATCGGATTTAGGTATACTGTATATGGATGAAAATGTAAGAAATAGGCCTCAACTTTTATGTGGAGGTAAGACATAGGCCTACTTTATATGGATGTAGATCTTTGAAGTTATTAATGACGTTTTGGGCAGACAAGAGAAGATAAAAATTATCATCAAGTCAAGAGTTGACCAACCACTCATCAATTAGTTATCAAATCAATAGTTTCTAATTTTAGCCTATAAAATGAGGCATTTGCCATGCATTTAGGCATCTTGGTTTCCAGATCAAGATCATGCTCTTGCTTTCTCTCTTTGTATTTTTTGTAATGTTTATGCTTTGCTTTCATTAATATCAAGTTTATGCCTTTCATTTCCTTTCCTTTACTTAGTTAACTTTTATCCTATTTATGTTCTTATTTTATTTATTTATTTTTCTTTCTTTCATTATGTTTAGTTAAGTTTATTATGTCAAGGTGAAAAGGTTACACTAATGGTGTAAGACTAAGTATAGTGTAAACTTACTATGGACTTTAATGCTTGATACTAACATGTTTTATATTTTTTATCTTGTTTACTCTTTAATACTTTACTTGTTAAATGACTAATCTTGATTTATGTTGTATAACACTTGGTACAACAAATGCTTAGCACTTTCATAGCCTATACTGTATGGTATAACCGACACCTGAACTATGAAAGGAACTTGATTTGTTGTTAACATAAGTTATAATCATGAATGCCTGACGAGATTTACAAGTATTAGCATTAATCGAATAAGATAACTAATGTGATCATGATAACAATTTATATTCTGATTGGAACCTCTTTTATGTGTGGTTTCTAATTGAATAATAAGAGTTTATACTATAATTGTTTGACATACCATTAGTGAAACCTGTAACCTTGACATTTGTTATTATCATTGTTTAATCCTTACATTAATATTTCATCTTAAAGTTTTCATATTCTTTTTCTTCTTCTCCATTTCTTTCTTTATTATTATTATTATTATTATTAGTATTACTATTATTATTATT
>NW_011499983.1:300878-304406 GCF_000495115.2 Populus euphratica | reverse complement strand
CTTTTTGTAGTGGTAAGGTTATTGAAAAACCCACTCTTGAACCTTGTGAGAAAGATGATGAGTCAATCTCTGAGGGTAAGGAAGGGGTTGAATATGAAATTTACAAAGAAAAGACTGATTCCCCACCAGCACTTCCATTTCCTCATGTTATGACTAAACAAAAGAAAGTCAATCATAACTCTGAAATCTTTGAAACTTTCAAACAGGTAAGAATCAATATATCTTTGTTGGATACTATTAAACAGGTTCCTTCCTATACTAAATTTTTAAAAATCTATACACGGTGAAGAGGAAACTGAATGTGAAAAAAAAAACCCTTTTTAGCTGAATAAGTAAGTGTCATTCTTCAAAACAATAATGCTTTGAAATATAAAGACCTTGGTTGTCCAATAATTTCTTGCTTTATTAGAGAACATAAAATTAAAAGAGCCTTACTTGATCTTGGAGCCAGTGTGAATTTACTTTCATATTCAGTTTTTCAAAGTCTCAATCTAGGTGAGTTAAAACCAACTTCTGTAACTCTCTTACTGGCCGATAGATCTGTTAAAGTACCTAGAGGAATAGTCGAAGATGTGTTAGTTCAAGTTGATAAATTCATTTATCCTATGGATTTTGTTATCTTGGACACAGAACCTGTTGAAACATGTAATTTATTTCCTGTTATTTTAGGACGTTTATTTCTTGTAACTTCTAATGCATTGATTAATTGGAGGAATGGACTGATGAAGCTATCATTTGGAAACATGACATTGAAGATGAATATTTTCAACATTTGCAAGCAACCTAGAGATGATAATGATTTATAAGAAGTAGATCATATTGACGAATTAGTTTATGATAAACTTGAATATATTTTAAGTAAAAATGAGTTGGATGAATCTGAAGATTTACAAATGATGTATTCTAAGGAAGAAATCATGGATAAAAAACACATCGAAAATGTTGATGCAGATCTTTTGTCAAAAGTGACAACAAATTTGACATCTAACATCACACCAATCGATGATTACTTTCCTGACGAATCCTTACTTTCTTATAGTCTAATGCCTTGGTATGATAAAAATATTAATTTTCTTGCTTCAGGAGATTTGCCAACTAATTGGAGTACCCAAGATAAAGAAAAGTTTTTGAATGAAGTGAAATTTTTTTATTGGGATGACCCTAACTTATTCAAATATTGTCCGGATTAAATATTTCAAAGATGCATTCCTGACAATGAGGTAAGTAATGTCATTCAACTTTGTCATTCTGAAACATGTGGGAGTTATTTCTCGTAAAAAAGACAGCTATAACAATATTTCAAAATGGATTTTATTGGCCCACCATGTTCAAGGACATGCATGCATTCTGCAAAACTTGTGAAAATTATCAAAAAGTTGATACTGGTCAAAAAGTTTTGTTTTATAATTCTTAACTCCACTTATTCCCTAGAGAGCTAAGATCAAGATGGGACAATCCATTTATTAAGAAAAATGTGTATCCTTATAGGGCCTTTGATATTAAGAATCCAAAAACTGGCAATGTTTTTAAGGTAAATGGACATTGTTTGAAAGCTTACTTTGATAATTTTTCTAGTTATAATGAATCAACTGGTTTGAATGATCTTGTAGATAAAGATTGATTATTTTGTTTTTCTCACATTGTTTTTTGTGTTTCTTTTTGAGTGATTTTTGCTAGTTTCTCTCATCTCGATCAAATGACGGATAACGGTACTTCGTGACTTAATTTAGTTCTTTTAGTTTTCCATAATAACTGATATCTGTGTATATATTTATGCAATTCTTTGAATCTCTCTTCCAATTCTTATATGATAATGGACACTAATCTTGAAAAATTTAAAAAGTATTTTCCCGCTCTGCCTCATAATGTGATTACAAAAATTTACCATACTATATATGCAAGATTGAGGTTGTTAATGAATCATGGAATTCCTGAAGATATTCGCTGGTTGATTGAAGCAAAGGTCTGATTATCAGGTGAGTCCTCTAATTCCTTCATTTCACACATGCCTGGAATAAGTAAAAGCACTTTTGCCAAGAAACATCATGCAAAACGACTGAAAGTCTGTCATCGATGTGCCAGATGGACTTGCAATGCATAATGTCATTCTTTAGGAATATCTATAAACCGTGAAGATAAAATACAATTTATTAAGGATGACTTGAGTAAGGAGTTTTTAGATAATCTTCTATTAACTCTTGAGATGTATCTTAGTGGAGATGTGCATCATGCAATTCATAATTTAGGGCCCTATTTTTATAAAGAACATGATCGGCTTAGTCTTGAGAATCTGACTAAAAAAGACCGTGTTTGCTAGTTTTTAAGAAAACTAGATGGAAAGCCTATCCCTGACCCATAGAGGGTGTTTAAGCTGTTCTTGGATGTAAAACCAAGGAAAGATGTGAGGCATAATCACAACTACCTGTATATACACATGCTTTTTCAAAAATAAATAAATAAATAAAGAGAGAGAGAGAGAGTGTGTGAGACTCTAGTTAGCCTACATATATGTGGTATGATTGCCTTTTTAATTTCTCATCTATAAAATCCTCTCTTCCTTTCTTTTATTTTTACTCAACCCATACATTCAATAAATATAGAAGTGTGTAGAAATGACAATTTCTCAGGTCATCACATAAGAAATATTTATGTTTTCGGTGGATCTAGTCTTGGGAAAGAAAAGAAGTTTTTAGAATCAGCAAATCATCTTGGTCAGGTGCTAGCTGAAAGAAAGATTCATTTAGTGTATGAGGGAGGCAATCTTGGGTTAATGAAAGGTGTGTCAATTGCTGTATTTTTAAGAGGTAGTCAAGTCTTGGGGGTTTTCCCCGAAGCTTTAGCACAAGAGGACATCATTGGAAAAACAATTAGGGACGAGCTACAGGTCTCCACAATGTTTGCTCGAATGAATACAATGTTTAACCATGTTGATACCTTCATTACCTTACCAGGTGGTGTAGGTACATTGAAAGAGATCTTTCATATTTCCTCTTGGGCCTAACTGCATATTTACTATAAACCCATAGGTCTGTTAAATGTTAATGGTTATTATGATAAGTTATTGTCTTTTCTTGATCATGCTGTGGAACAAAAATTTCTAACATCTTCTACATGACAAATCATAATCTCTGCTACTACTATTGAATAATTGATTGAACAACTACAATCTTTCATTCCTGTAATTGATTCCTCCATGAGTCGCAGAAATTGGTCATCTAAGGAAAGCCGTAAAAAGCTTATATTAGATTTGAGTCTTCATTTGTGAATCTTTGTGTCTTTTGCTTTTATTATTGTGTTTTGTTGTTTCTTATATTTGTTTAAATGTGTTTCAGGTTTGTTAGTGTTTATTATTTTAAGTGATATATTCTATACTCTATCTTTCCACCTTAGGACATTGAGGATAATGTCTCATTTTGGTTGGGAGGAGAAGGTAGTAGCTTTCAAAAAAAAATTAACTAGCTGTGTTTTCTATTTCATAAAACATGTGCAAAATTGTTGTTACTAGGATGGCAGAGTAAAGGAGTTCTT
>NW_011499983.1:298973-299404 GCF_000495115.2 Populus euphratica | reverse complement strand
AAGAGATGGTCAAACTTAGAAAAGAGATGCCGGGGTAGCCCAAACTGGAACACTATTTGGTAATTGGGTCATATCTAGAGCTGTAGATCTTAGATTTAGGTCTACTTTATATGGATGAAAAGGTAAGACATTGGCCTATAACTTTCATATAGCTCCCAAACTTAAAAAGGCAAATTTCAAGTCTAAATTATAGCAACAACAAAGAAGTCCGAATCTGTCCTCCAGCCCGAGCACTGTTTAGTGTTTGACCCATATCTGGAGTTCTAGAAGTCCAAATGACTTGATTTTTTACACAAGAAAGCTGAGATAATTTCTTGCAACTTTCATGTTTCTAAGTGGTTTCAATTTTAACGTTTTGGGCAGACAAGAGAAGATAAGGATTGTCACCAAGTCAAGAGTTGGCCACCCACTCATCAATTAGTCATCAAATC
>NW_011499983.1:289951-298596 GCF_000495115.2 Populus euphratica | reverse complement strand
GTTGTTGTTGTTGTTATTATTATTATTGTTGTATTATTGTCATTTATAATTTATACAATTAACCTCCCTGTGGTTCGATCCTGGTCTTGCAGGATTATTTATTACTTTGACATTCCAGTACTTAGAAGAAAACATCAATCTTTTAATCATGTCATTTTTTAAATAAACTTTTGGTTTATGTGTTAATTAGATTGTGATTATTTTTAAATGATATTGAGTGTGCTTAATTTTTAGAGAGATATGTATGATTCATTTATGTTTTTTTTTAATTTTATACAGATTATTTTTTAATATTGATTTTTTATAAGATTTTTCATATATGCAGCCTTGCATTTTTTTTTTAATTATCGTTCAATAAATTTTATATGTTATGAGCAACCTTACATTGCTTTGTTTTTTTTTATAATTATTGTTCAATAAATTTTATATGTGTGTCAATTTCTATTATAAATTTTATGTATTTTTTATTATAAATTTATTTTGATAAATGAATTTATTAAATATAACTATGTAAATTACTGTGTAGCGATGTTAGATACATTGATCTTCATTTTTTGCTCAATTCACTATTTGTGTATAATTTTTCAAATAAAATTTTGGTTTATGTTTTAATTAGATTGTGATATTTTTATATGATATTAGGTGTGTTTAATTTTTAGAGAAGTATGATTTATCTTTGATTTTTTAATTTAATATAGATTAATTTTTTTTGAATATTTATTTTTTATAATATTTTTCACATGTGTAGCCTTGCATTGTTTTTTTAAAATTATTTTTCAATAAATTTTATGTGTTATGTGCAGCCTTGTATTGTTTTTTTATATATAATTATTGTTCAATAAATTTTATATGTGTGTTAGTTTCTATTATAAATTTCATATGTTTTTGTATTAAAAATTTATTTTGATAAAGAAATTCATTAAATATAATCAAGTAAATTACCTATTTTGTGATGTTAGAAATCTTAATCTTTATTTTTTGCTTGGTTTTCTTAATTTTATTTTTGTTCATTGTTGATGAATTGTTTTTTTATTACATTACACAAGTTGTTTAATTAGATACGTGTATAAGTTTTTCGATTTATATTTAGAAGTTGTTTTGTTATATATATATATATTGGATGGAACTATTTGGCTAATATTTGCCCAAAAAAGTTTAAAGTTTTTAAGTGTTTTTAGATTTTTTTTTCTTGAAATAAAAATTTACCATACTCATTTTATATAATGACTCCAGATACATATAATTATATAAAACATTTTTATAGACACTTAACTAAGTTATTTAGGTTGTTGCAATAATAATTATTGAGACTTCAATTCTCATTTAAAAGCTGGGTTTTCATATTTTATTTATTTATCATGTTACTTTTTATTTTGAGTTATTCAAATAATATCTATATTAAATTTATATTCCTTCATATTTTATAATTTAATTTTTATATGGAATTTAAAATAATTTAAATGAGTTTTTATATGATGTTTGTTATTTAAAAACCAAATTATATTCCTGTAAATGTTATCTGCTATTGATTGCAGGCTTAGAAATCATTTTTTTTAATTGTTCCATAATTAAAAGCAGAACGTGAGCAACTTATCTAGTAACTACCTAAAGCTCAACCACAAATCGGCCAAGCCAATCTTCCAAAACTAAGCTCAGGAGTCGGTTCCTTGAACTCCAGCTCCAGCTCCAGCACCAGCACAACTCACCAATTATATAAAGATTGTCCCATAGCTCCTCGAACTTGAGCCCTCTTCTCTACTCGATTGTTCCTGATAGATACCAACCACAACACCTCACAAACATTAACAAGAATCACAGAAAGACCAGACTTGCAATCACATCAGAACTTCCTAACAAGCATGGCTGGAGTTTCAGCTCTCCCTGCAGAGATTTTGCTATCAAAGCGTGTTCAGGAAATGGTCCTTAACGGTGAAGAACCACAAAAGCCCTACATCAGTAGAGATGATTGCACTAATGAAGCAATTCCCAGTCCCCCATCTGATCTGATTCCGATCATAGACCTCAGCCTCCTCTCTTCTTCAGAGCCATGCTCTGCACAAGAACTGCAGCGGCTTAGATCAGCTCTTTGTTCATGGGGCTGCTTTCAGGTATGAACTTTATTTACCCTTCACGGAGACTGAGACTTGAAATGATAGCCCAGAATACCGAACATACCACTCATTAGAAGTCTAAAGCCAGTGTCAAGCATGATCTTAGCAAAAAGGTCAAGAGATGTGCAGGCAAGTTGCATTAGAAGCATGAATATTCAACAACAGTTCCAGAATCATAATCCATATGCCCTAACTATAGACCCAGAACCTGACAAAAAAGGCAAAAGCAACCTCTTTTGCATTTGTTGAGTTGACTTCGTTTTTGTGCTCCATGCTACGTTGTTAAAACTACTTGTGGATTTCAGGCAACAGGTCACGGTATTCCAAAATCATTTCTTGATAAGATTCGCCAAGTAGCGAGGGATTTCTTCGAGCAGCCAATGGAGGAGAAGAAAAGGCATGCTAAAGGAGTGGAAGAGTTTGAAGGATATGGAGCTGATCCTGTCCCAGCAGAAGGACAGTCGCTTGACTGGTCTGATCGCTTGTTTCTTGACGTATACCCAGAAGATCGAAGGAAGCATAAGTTTTGGCCAGAGAATCCAAAATCATTCAGGTCTGCAGCATGCTCTTTGTATACATCGACTGCTAGAACATGTCAAAGATAGCCTTGGGAAATTCAGATATATTATCAGAAAACCTGTATCCTCAACAAACTCCAGCAAGATATATGTGCGTGCGTGTGTTCTCAATTCTAAACTGTGATTTAACATCAATTAATGCACAAAACAATCCACATGACAGAACATTTAAAAAGTTAGATGTCCTAAGCATATGTTTTATATCATCTTCTTCATCATAAATAGCAACAGTGATTGGGAAAGAATCTGATAGTTTTCTTGGGAAGAACTGGTAAAAGATTGTGATTATAGGAAACTAACAAGCAAGCAGCACTAGAGGGTTCACAATGACTTGTTCTAAAGAATTTCAAAGATTTTGCATTCAGATCAGAATTTTTGTGACTTCTAATATGCACATAACAGTCATAATTATGCAGAGAGGTTTTAGAAGAATACACTTCTAGGATGCAAATATTCACAGAGCTTGTTTCAAAAGCTATGGCAAAGTCATTGAACTTGGAAGCAGATTGCTTCCTGAATCAGTTTGGCAAACGAGCAGCGCTACAAGCAAGGTTCAACTACTACTCACGGTGTCAGAGGCCTGATCTTGTTCTAGGTTTGAAAGCCCATGCAGATGGATCAGGGTACACCATTATCTTGCAAGACGATGTAGAAGGTCTTCAGGTCTTCAAAGATGAGCGATGGTTCACAGTTCCTGCAATTTCTGATGCTCTCCTAGTACTCATGGGTGATCAAATGGAGGTATGGTTGATGCTAATCTATCATGTGATCTTAACAGGCTAGGGACACATTGATACTACAAGCAAGCCCCCAGGAGAATTTATGTTTTGAAAATGCAGTCGCCGGAGCTTGCCAAATGCTCTGTGCCTAAACATGCTGGATCTGGCAAAAACATCTTGACCTTTGCAGTGACATAATTCACTTGGCTAGATAAATGTTAAGGAAAAAATTTATTACATAACAGGTGTCTCAAACAGTTTAAACTCTAACAAGCAATTTTAGTAATATAAAACATCTCATGAATGATTACCTAATTTAATGCAGATCATGACCAATGGAATGTTCAAGAGCCCAGTTCATAGGGTTTTAACCAACTCAGAGAAGGAGAGGATTTCCGTGGCTGTCTTCTACACACCTGAACCAAATAAAGAGATTGGACCAGAAGAAGGTTTGATCAACGAGGAACGAAAAAAAATATACAAGAAAGTGAAAGACTATGCTGATGTGCACTGGGAACACTACCAGCAAGGAAAGAGGGCAATTCATGTGGCAAAAGTTTAGAGCTATGCCATCAGCGTGATGCCTTGTGGTTTTTATTATATCATCTTTATACACCATGTCTGACAATCTTGTGCATATTATTGGTATTTTATGTACATTATCGATCTGGAGAAGTTTCCTAGAGCAACTACCTGGTTATTTCCCATCGTTTGGCTCCATGTTAATATGATTGAAGGTATTGCTGCTAAAATCAATTTAGGCACGGTTCGGCATTATTGTTTAACATCAATTTAGTACTCATTATAAAAAATTCATTGAAAAAAAATTTCAACCACGGTATCAAATACATTTTGATCAAATGATGAATAAAAAATTATCTCATAAGTTATTAACCAATCTAATAACCAAGTGTTATTATTGGTTCTTAATATCTTACATGCAATAAAAACTATAAAACAAAATTATTTGAGAGTCTTTAAAATCTTGTTAGATAGATTTATAATTATTTATATATTTATTACCTGAAAATCTAATTTTTAATTTGAAATAATTCTTTAAAGTTGAGTTGTCACAAACTACAAGCCTTTCAATTATTCACATGGACTTCACATAAAAAATCTCTATTTAAGAGAGAAGAATTGTTATATCTAGAGAGCTAGCTCTAATATTATATTTACGTAGTTTTTTTTTATCTAATGAATAATTACTCCTCTCATTTTAAAGTAAGAGGCATAACTTACTATTTATATGAAAATATAAAAAATCATATAAATTAATAAAATATTAATTTACCCTTGAATAATATCTGTATATTAATTAATGAGAATTTTAGAAATTAACTCAATCAAGTCCTTGACTTTTCTAGGTCTAGAAATATAATTTATATATAAATTATTCTAGTCCTTAAGTTATAAGATATATTTTTAATCAAGTCAAACTTATATTAAATCATCTTAGTTTAATTTCTGATTAATGATTTTTAATGTGTGTGACCTATTAGGTTTTTAACATGTTAGCTCAAATATACATTTCAATTCTAATTAAATACATTAATTTATTATCAATTCAATAATTGATTAATTTATATTTGAAGATCAGGTGCATGGGCTAGTAACGTGCCATGTTCCCTCAAGTACTAGAAAAGTCATTAGTGGTTTAACTCAACTTTTTAATGATTGGTTTCTTAGTGTACTTAATATTATTTATTCAATAATGCTCTAATTTAACATTAAAGAATAGAGCATGTCTGTCATTTTAAATCATGTTTTCTAAATAATAGTCATTTATTATTTGAATAAGATGTGAAATCATTTTCAAATCTCATTTCATCTCTACTAAGGATTTCTCAGTCAATATTATTTGAAAATTGATGATATATTTTTTCTAATTCATATAAGGTGATGATTCATCTCCTAATTACTCAAGTACTTTCATATAGTTCATATTATACCCACTATCTACCATTTTCTTACCTCGATTAACATAACATGTAACAAGATTAAAATATAATATTCTTTATATATGATGACTTAGTGATCTTAAATCAATTTAGTGTAAGAAAAATCATTTTTTTAGTTAATTTAGGTGTTAATTAGAAGACATTGAAGTTTGGTGATTAAAATTAGGCTTTGAAAGGTTTAATTGGTTAAATCAGAGGCTTAATTAAGGAAAAAAAATAGAGTTTAGAGGTCATTTAAGGATTTAATTATAGATTCCCAAGACCAAGGACTAACTAATAAGTGGTATGTAATTTTAGGGGTAGAAACTAGTCTAATTAGGAGTCAAATTGAAAGGAATTGAAATTTTAGTGGACAGTTAAGGATAAAATTGAACAAATTAAAAACCAATGACTCATCTATAAAAGGTGTTGAACTCTAAGGCTAATATTTGAATCTAGCAAGGGTGTAATTATATGCAATTAAAAGGAATTGGAGGAGTAGGGACCAAATTGAAATTAGACAAATCCTAAATTTAAAAAAAAAACCCTAATTCTTAGGATTTACCTAGACGACTTGTTGTTCACCCATTGTTTATGTCCTTCATTGGAAATTTTGGATGATCGTGTAAGCATGTTCAACATAGCATATCTATAAAATTAGGCGTTTACACCCTAATTCTTCTACAAAAGTCTCCAACATCTTGTCCCCGATCCACTTTCTTGTGTTTTCAGATTTTGGGATGATTGAGTTAGCATATTTGAACGAATAAATATGAGTTACAAACCTCAAAATCAAGCAAGGTTAGATCCAAATAAAAGATATGCATCTTTTCTATCAACTTCAGGTGGTTTCTGATGATGTTTACATTAGAGTTGCTCTAAAAAAGCCTCGAAAATGGTCAACCAAACGAACCTTGATTGTGACACCTATTTTTTTTTAAAACCTATTTTTTTATGTGTTCATACTTAAAGCTTCTCAAAAGGTTTTTATCAATGACTTTAAAAGTTTCTTCTCAAAATCAAAAGGCCACAAATAACTATTTGCCTTTTAAATCTAGCAAAACCATCAAGTACTCTTAAAACCATCAAGTACCCCTAAAACTAAAATCACCATTGCAAAACCACCTAGTACAAGAGCTTCCAAATATTAGCTTTTGTCCATAACCCTCTCATTTTGATAAAAGAGATAGGCTTTGATCAATGTTTGAGGGAATCCACTAATAAAACCTAGAAAAACCCTAAAAATACATTTGAAAATCAGAGGAGAAAGAAAAGAGAGGAAAAACATAAGAAAATACTATATTAATAGACCTATCATAGAAAGGTCTAAAAAGCTTTGGAAAGAAAGAGAGTGAAAGGAAAAATAAGAAAGAAAAGAGTAGAAAAATAGTAGCCTATAGTCAGCAAGTTTGAAAAAGGTATAACCTTGTAAAAACTCAAAGATGGAGTCTGTGTGGCTTGCCTATTCATGCTTTTTTTAATATTTAAACTTTTTTTTATGTTTTTTTGAACTTATTTTAGTGTTATGATATTTTCTAGTTTTGTTTTGATTAATATATAAAACTATTATTTATATTGTTTAATTTTTTTTTTAAAGTTGTTGTTGATGTTGCTAAGTGTCAAGACAATATGTTTGTGACTAATATTGATAAAATAAGGTAGGTTTGGATTCTACCAAAGGGTGGTAGTGGTTGTTTAATGTTTTTTTTTTTATTTATTTTGTTAGTGTATGTTTTTGGTTTTTAAGCATGACTTGGGTTTCAAATGTTCGAAGAGTAGTTTTGAATTAAAATTTGATGTTTTTGTTGGCTTCATTGAGCTATAATTTTAGAGTTAGAATTTAATGTATATTTATGATGATTTGATGTTTTTTATTCTTTCTTTGGATTCAACTATGATTGTTATTGGTAATTTAGGTTGTGATGAACAAAAACGGTATGTTTAGAGGACTAAAATGCCAAATCTAGGTTTTGGAATTAGTTCTTTAATTTCTAATTTTTTTTCAAATTCTAGGTTAATATTCTTCACATGAACTTTGCATTAGCCTCTTGTTTTTAAATTTTTTAGGTTAATTGTTACCATAGATATATTAGCTCGTCATCTTTACCAATTAATGTAGGGTTACAATGCATCAGTAATACATATTCATACATTTAGATTCTAAGATTTTTTTGATTGTCTAAATATATTTTGATCAAATTATGAATTTTGAATAAAAAAATAAATGCTTAATTCTTGATTTATGTATGATCTTGAAAAAAATTATGCCTTTGATTGCATAAAAAATTATGTTGTTAGTGATTTGTGTTTGTTGGGTTTCAGCTTGAATGTTTATCATGTTTTTGGTGTTTGATCTAGTTTTGTTAGATATTTTTATGTTTTTTTGAGTTTTTATTTGTTTTTGGTTTAATTGTATATTTCGCTTTAATTTCAGGTCAAACCATTGTTTTCGGTTTGATTCAAGATTGAACAAGTGTTTCAAGTCAACCTAATTGGTTTTTTGGATCATGTAAACTCTGAGTTGAAATTTATTTAATGAACAAAACTCTTTAAAACTTATAAACCAGACTAGAATAAATAAAATTTGTTTATAAGAGTCTATTTACCCTTTCAAAGGGGTGGAAATGAGAAACTAACTTGTATTTTTGAAAAGTTAGAATGGTAGGGGAGATGTTAATATATAAAAGAAAAGTGGAGATACTTGGAATTTTTGTAACATTAACCAAACATGACCTAACATCACTTAAGAGGGAGTATAAATACCTTGAAAGTAAACTTATATCTTTTTTTCTCCCTCTTATTTAGTTATCACAACAAAAGAAAGAAAAAGAATTGGCCTCCCTCTCTTGTATACATTCTACACCAAAAAACCTCTTGTATGTTACATGCACTAAAAACTTATATAAGTGAAGAGTGATTAGATAGTATAAAACCATAAAATTATGGTGTTGGAGGGCATGAAGGCCAGCTAAAATAGATGTAAAAAGGGGAAGAAAGAAAAAAAATCATCATCAGGAAAACACTCTCAATCCTTTGATAAATTTGTAAGGTAAGTGATTGTGCATCAAAAGTGTCATTAAGTCTCTTATTTTATATATGTATTTATTGTTTTTATTTGATTGTTTTTATAATAATTAATGTGTTTTTTAGTAATGAAGTTTCTTTTAATGTTTCGATAGGTTTTTGGAGCTTAAATGAATTAATTCAGAAAAATTCAACATCAAAATTCAAAACAAAGAATTGAAGAGATATTTAGTTGAAGATTGAAGTAAATCTTGGTTCAAATAAGATTGAAGT
>NW_011499983.1:289593-289768 GCF_000495115.2 Populus euphratica | reverse complement strand
TTAAATTCAGCCCCAAATCAACCCCAAATCAACCTTCAAATCAGCCCAAGCACAATTCATGATCTAATATGTCCACACAACAAATAATAATTGAATTATTTGGGTAATCCATTGATCCAAGAAGGCAAGCACATGGATGGAAAGCTGGAGGGGACATTGTTACATTATTTTGGGT
>NW_011499983.1:217491-289286 GCF_000495115.2 Populus euphratica | reverse complement strand
ATTAAAATTGATTTGGACCAAGACTTACTTTTTCTTATCATTTAAAATCTATTTACACGTCTTCATCTTTGAAAACAAATCCATCAATTATTTTCAACCAAGCTATTATTAATTTAATTTCTCTTGAGTTTTTTTTTTACCTAGCTTATTTTCTAGATCTAGCTCTCTGTGGATATGACCTCGATCTTACCAAGTTAATTGCTACATCGCACAATCGTGCACTTGCGAGTTAAAACAAGCCGATCATAAAAAGTAGTTAAGCAGTAAGGATAAACACTTACTTGTCTATTGTTATTTTGATTCAATTTGAATCCAAAGGGAGAATACCCCAAAATAAATAATCTAAGGTTGCTAAAAATCTTATAATTTTGAAAGACCAATTGATGAAATTAAAAGGTTGAGATGAGAAATGAACATTTTCAGACTAGAGATGAATCTTTCAATCTTATTTTATGTTATTTGTGAATGTCTTGTACTTCATAATATGAATTAGTATAGTATGTAGAATTATCTGAGCATCTTTTTCAATTTTTTTTGTTTTGTATTTAAAATAATTATATTGACTCTTAAGATTGTGTGAAGCATTGTGCCATAAAGATAATGGTTAAATTCTAGCTCGTAATAAAATTTATAAGAAGGAAAGTCCTAATATGAGATATTAAATTGGTATTTATATATATGGACATAAAACTAGACAGTTTTGAAGATTAGAATTCTATGAAATTGTTATAACTTTTTATATGAAAGTTGTAGAGGGATAAGTTAGCTAACATTTGGCACTAGTCTTGCCTCAATTAAAGTTATGAAACTCTAAATATGGGAAAAATACCATTAAGAGGTCAAGTTGTTCATAACATGATAGTTTGGTTATTAGAATTAAAACTTTTGTCCATAAATTTTTCTTCATTTTGAGTTATGAGACTTCAGTTTTGAGTCATAGGACACTAATTTTCATTGACAGAAACCGAGTCGTGTGGACACCTGCATGTCAATATACCTAACCTTGAAATTATACTTGATATGTTTTTATATGTTATGATGAGAAAATTAACATGGATGGAAAATGATATGGAGTTGCTATAACATTTGCCTTGAAGGAAACATGACCAAAGATTTTCTTGTGATTCAAGAGGAGCGACCAAGATTAGATCCTTTGCTAGAGGAGGTCACAAGACAAGTGGAGCAAGTGCATAGTTTTTCTTTTTTTTACACTTACATAATTTAATTCTTGAGAGGAATGCAATTATAAATATGCTCATTGTAAGTCAAGACTGGTATATTTATGAGATTAGCTTTGGCTAATGGTATTCATAATAGAATTTGCTTGGAAAGTAAATATGAGATTAGTTTCAGTTGATGGCATCCATGGAGGATTTTGCTAGAAAATGAATTATAAGATTAGCCTCAGCTAATGGCATCCATGTTGAGACTACCAGGAATGATTAATAAGATTAGTTTCAGCTAATGACAATTGCATTAGGATTGCCGGAAGTGATCAATAAGAGTAGTTATGGCTAATGGTGTCCATTTTAGGATGTTTGGGAATGATCAATAAGAATCAATCCGTAAAGGGTATATGTGTTTAGATGATTTAGGAGGATTTAATATGTACAATTGACTAAAAGTTTCCAGGTTGGATCATACAACATTAAAGACTTAGTGAACCTAATTACATAAAGTTACAAAGTTCATATAAAAAAATAAGAGTATTCAATTAAAAATATGTAAATGATGTCTGATTGAGTCTTAAATGATTCTTAATAAATTTATAGGTTGATTGTTAGAATTCATAGGAAACTAATTCAAAACTTATGCTTTATTTGTATTCATTATATGATCATTTTTATTTTTGTTATCAATATAATTATATGCTTATTAAGTTGTGTTTGTAACAGGTCCATCTAATACCCAGGAAGCTCATTAGTTTTTAGGACTCTACTTTGCTAGGCTTATGTAAAACTTTAGCTCAGGTATAATAGTATTAGTTAGGTTATGAATTATACTTTTGTGTAAACTTTGATACATATAAAAATCTTAGTCTGTTAGTTATGTAAAATCTGATGTAATATATGACCCAGAACTTCTTAGTTATCCTATAATTAATCATTTTGAAACTTTTTAGAATACTTATGTTATATTTTAAATTCTCTCATTACATGTTAGTATCCTTTCTCCTTTCAGACTTTATAATATAATATGTAACCTATGTTTATATTAATCTTGTTCGTAGGGTATATATGTGTGTAAGCTATGTTTATATTGATCTTGTGTGGATGGATTGTTTGAGCTGTCAAGTATAGATGATGAAATTAAAGTCTGGAATTATAGGGCCTTGTTGTGAAGGATTGAATGAGTAAATTGACAGTAGTCGATAAATTGGGTCATTTTATGTACAAAGAAAACTCTACTGAAATTTCAATAGAATTTCTTATAAAAAAAATTACCTTTAAATTAAGAGTGCATGCTGGGATCTTTTAGCGTTGATAGAAACGAATTGACAGGACTATTACATGTTATGTACTAAAGCTTTATTTGGTTGATTACTTTTTTTGTAAGGAATTTTTGGCCTAAAAAGTTGTTTGACGAAAACACCTTTAGACCTATTTTGACAGTTTTGTTTTGAGTAAAAATGGTTCTTTTGCCAAACAAAGCCTAAATAAATTTCAAAAATTCTAAAACATTTAAATGACCAATTTAAAATTATTTATCGGTCTTTCATATCTTTTTTTAATAATTTTATTTAGGTTGTGTTTGTTTTCCACTGGCTTTTGCGTTTGCAGTGAGACAAACACAATAAGGTAAGGTAACAAATCAAACTGCGTTTTATATCATAGGGTCCATTAAAAAATTGAGTTTAAAATATAGTTTTTATGCAACAGTTTTTACATGTTTTTTTAACTGAGTTTCATAAAACTCTGTTTGTTTTTGTGTTTCAAAAGTGCTTTTGAAAAAAATAATTTTTTTATTTTTTCTTTGCTTTAAATGTTTTTTTATGTTTTTAGATTATTTTGAAGCCCGGATATCAAAAATAATGTTTTAAAAAAAAATAAAAAAACTATTTTAATGCATTTCTAAGTAAAAAGCACTTTGAAAAGCAACCACAATCACACTCAAACACAACTACCAAACATTTTATAAATGTTTTTTGGTACACATAAACTTCAATCATAATTTTTACCAAACATATATATAAATCAAACTAACCATAACTAACTACACTTTTTTTAAACTTATTTTTTCAAACTATAATCATAAAAGTTATCTAAAAAACAAATACACTCTTAAGCCATGGATGAACCATTGGTTAACAACCCATCAATACCTTTAAGCCACATTTAGGCTATAAAATACAACTTATTTTAGGTAAAATACGCTAGGGATACTAATATATTTTCTTGCCACAACTAGTCTCTTACCTTAAAATTTTCTATACCAGTCCATCTAGATCTTCTAGTGACCCTTAAGCATTTTAACCAATATAATATATGTATAAAGGCAACAAAGAAAAATCAAACAAAAAAAAATAAAACTTATAACATACCTTTTTGACAAGATTTCCAAATTTTATTGGAATTAAAAAGGAAGTTTTAAAAATTATAAGAAATAAAAAAGGAAAAGGTGTAAAAGGGTCATTTAGGCAATGGTGTCTAGATTAAGATTTCAAAAGGGTTCATTCGTGGTATCGATGGATCTATTTGATAGTGAATAAATTTCATTATTAGCATCATCAGTAAATGAAGATAAGCAAAGAACTATGACTATAATGAAAAACACTAATAGTACTAGAAGCATAACGACAACAACAATAATAGTTTTATAATCGATTCATTTTTCTTATTCAAAAAAAAAAGAAAAAGAAAAAAATGGTTGTTTATTTAAGTGGCGAATGGAAATACCTTTGCTAGGTTTATCTTGTTTGAGTTACTTAACATTGTCATCGTCTTTATTTATATCGATATGGTAAAATTATTGTTGACAAGGTGGTGGAAGTAAAGATTAGTCTTCTTGGTTTAGTGTCTTAACCATTGCTGGGTGAGAAGTAACTACATTTGACATAATTTATCTCTTCAATTATCATCATACATCATAGACTAATAGTAGTAGCCAACTGAGATCCACCACCAAAAGAAGACACGAGGATGATTATAGCATTCCATCATAAAAAATTCCATTTTATGAGAAGTTCATAAACACTATAAATGTATTTAACATTTATTTTAAAAAAATATAGGTATTTGGTTGTTTCAGACAAGAAAAATAAGAAAAATCCATTAAAAACATTAGATTGATAACTTGATTTGAGTTTAGATTAATTAATGTTTGATTAAGGTTAGAAAAGCAGGGAAATTGGTGCATAAAAGAGAGACAAAGTAAAAAAAAAAAATCATTTAGTTTAATTCTAGAAATAATAGATATGATGGTACTTTCATTATTTTGTTTAATTTAAAAATTTGAATTAACCTAAAGTGTAGCTTTTTTAAAAACAGAAGCATAGTAAAAAAAATAACTAAATTACAAGATGAAAAGAGTAATTTTTGTATTCTTTTATAGTTGTTAGTAATAATGATACATAGATAGCACTCTAATTTTTTTAAAGTGACTCATTTAGCCTCATTCTTTGACTTTTTTTTTTTGGATTTTAAATTTCATGACATTAAATATTTAAATTCTTTTCAAGAAAATCTTATAATTGAAAAATCTTTTCAAGAAAGTCTTATAATTGGAAAACCATATACAAATACAATGCTATATAATGACCTATTCTCTAAATTTTTAGGATTATGTTAAATTATGTTTCATTTTTATTTATTTCCCATGTATTTAGGATATATTATTATTATTAGCTTTACTAAATATGACACGAATTATAAAATTTTGTTATCATTATAGAAAATTAATTATTTATATATCATGTAATATTATTTATCTAGTACACTCCATGATATCTTGAATTTTGACATTTATGTTTTTTTTTTAAGATAAAACTTTCACAATTTTTTATAATGTTATTTATTAGGATTGTACGATAGAAAGAGAGACTACTTTGGTAATTTGATGACATACGAGATGACAAAGAGGGAATAATAATATTTTTGAAAAGTAGTAAATAGTCTAATGTATGATAAAAAGAGAGAATAGGTATTTTTTTGGGTAAAATTAGATGAAAATAACAAATAACTATCTTGTTTTATATTTGATATATTTTAGAATGGACTAGATAATTTATTTCATTTTATTTTTCATAGTTAATATACTAGATCTGGTCAATTTTAGGCCTAAATTGATTCAAGTTTAAGAAAAATACAAAGAAATGATTGATCTAACCTAACCTAATCAAAAACTTGGGTCAATCCATGACTCGTGATAAAGTACTAGTAAAAATCCAATAATTTTTTAATTTTTTTTTGTCAAAATAAGGTTACTTTATGCAGCAGTTTTTACGTGTTTTTTTTAACCGATTTTCATAAAACTCTGTTTATTTTTGCGTTTCAAAAGTGTTTTTTTTTAAATATTTTTTTATTTTTTTCTTTGCTTTATTTTTTTTTTCTTTTTATGTTTTTAGATCATTTTGATACACTGATATCAAAAATAATTTTTTAAAAAAATAAAAAAAAAACTATTTTAATCCATTTCTAAGTAAAAATCACTTTGAAAAGCAACCACAATCACACTCAAACACAACTATCAAATATTTTATACATGTTTTTTGGTACACATAAATTTTAAACATAATTTTTACCAAACATGTATCTAAATTAAACTAACATAGCTAACTACACTTTTTAAATTTTTTTTTCAAACTAATCATAAAAGTTGTCTAAAAAACAAACACTCTTAAGCCATGGATGAATCATTGGTTAGCAACCCATCAATACCTTTAAGTAACATTTAGACTATAAAATACAACTTATCTCTGGTAAAATACGTTAGGGGTATTAATATATTTTCTTGTCCCGACGAGTCTCTTACCCTAAAATTTTCTATACGAGTCCATCTAGATCTTCTAGTGACCCTGAAGCATTTTAACTAATATGATATATGTATGCACTCCTTCAAAGGCAACAAAGCAAAATCAAACAAAAAAAATTAACTTATAACATACCTTTTTGACAAGATTTCCAAGTTTTGTTGGAATTAAAAAAGAATTTTTAAAAATTATAAGAAATAAAAAAGAAAAAGGTGTAAAAAGGTCATTTAGGCAATGGTGTCTAGATTAAGATTACAAAAGGGTTCATTGGTGGTATCGATGGATCTATTTTTATAGTGAATAAATTTCATTATTAGCATCATCAGTAAATGAAGATGAATAAGGAACTATGAGGAACTATGACTGTAATGAGAAACACTAACAGTACTAGAAGCATAACGACAACAACAATAATAGTTTTATAATCGATTCATTATTTCTTCTTCAAAAAAAGAAAAAAAAAGAAAAAAAAGGGTGTTTATTCAAGTAAGTGGCCAATGGAAAAACCTTTGCTAGGTTTATCTTGTTTGAGTTGTTTACCATTGTCATCGTCTTTATTTATATCGATATGGTAAAATTGTTGTTAACAAGGTGGTGAAAGTGAAAATTAGTCTGCTTGGTTTAGTATCTTAACCATTGGGTGAGAAGTAACTATATTTGGCATAATTTATCTCTTCAATTATCATCGTACATCATAGACCAATAATAGTACATTAACAACCACATCCAACACCAATAGCCAGCTGAGATCCACCACCAAAGGGAGACACGAGGAAGGCTATGACATTCCATCATAAAAAATTTCATTTTATGAGAAGCTCATAAATATTATAAATGTATTTAACATTTATTTTAAAAAAATATAGGTATTTGGTTGTTTAAGACAAGAAAAATAAGAGAAATCCATTAAAAACATTAGATTGACAACTTGATTTGAGTTTAGATTAATTAATGTTTGATTAAAGTTAGAAAAGAAGGGAAATTGGTATATAAAAGAGAGACAAAGTGAAAAAAATAATCATTTAATTTAATTTTAGAAATAATAGATATGATGGTACTTTCATTATTTTTGTTCAATTTAAAAATTTGAATTAACCTAAAGTGTAGTTTTAAGAAAAATAGAAGCATAGTAAAAAAAAAACTAAATTACAAGATGAAAAGAGTAAATTTCTTATTCTGTTAGTAATAATAATACATAGATACCACTCCAACTTTTTTAAAGTGACTAATTTAGCCTCATTCTTTGATTTTTTTTTTTGGATTTTAAATTTCATGACATTAAATATTTAAATTCTTTTCAAGAAAATCTTATAATTGAAAAATCTTTTCAAGAAAGTCTTATAATTGGAAAACCATATACAAATACAATGCTATATAATGACCTATTCTCTAAATTTTTAGGATTATGTTAAATTATGTTTCATTTTTATTTATTTCCCATGTATTTAGGATATATTATTATTATTAGCTTTACTAAATATGACACGAATTATAAAATTTTGTTATCATTATAGAAAATTAATTATTTATATATCATGTAACATTATTTATTTAGCAATTTTGACATTTATGTTTTTTTTAAGATAAAAACTTTCACAATTTTTTATAATGTTATTTATTAGGATTGTATGATAGAAAAAAAGACTACTTTGATAATTTGGTGACGTACGAGATGACATAGAAGGAACAATAATATTCTTGAAAAGTAATAAATAGTCTAATGTATGACAAAAAGAGAGAATAGGTATTTTTTTGGGTAAAATTAAATGAAAATAACAAATAACTATCTTGCTTTATATTTAATATATTTTAGACTCGACTAGATAATTTATTTCATTTTATTTTTCACAGTCAATATACTAGATCTAGTCAATTTTAGGCCTAAATTGATTCAAGTTTGAGAAAAATACAAAGAAATAATTGATCCAACCTAACTTAATTAAAAACTTGCGTCGATCCATGACTCGTGATAAAGTGCTAGTAAAAATCCACTAATTTTTTGAATTTTTTCGGTCAAAATAAGGTTACTTTATTTTTTTATTTGAGTCAATATGGGTTGACTCTCAACCCGTGACTTGGGCCTTGCCTCGGGTCAATACCCTAAATTTTAAAACTGACTCTCAACCCGTGACTTGGGCCTTGCCCCGGGTCAATACCCTAAATTTTAAAATTATGATAATAATCAATTTTATTCTTACATGACTCTCCCAATTTTATAATAATCAATTTTAATAATCAATCTATGACTCAGACCTTGACTCTAGTTAACTCCCGAGTCAAATTTTAAAGCTATAATACTAGTTATTTTTATTCTTATATTGCATCAGGTCAACATGAGTTAACCATCCCATCTTGTAACTAATTCTTGCCTTAGGTTGACTATCCTGACCCGTGACCTGGGTTTTACCTTGGGTTGAGACCATAGTTAAGTTTTACAATAATTATAATGATTATTTTTATCATTATATTAACCTGGATCAATGATCAACCCAACTTGTGACTCAAATCTAGTTCTGGATTGACTCTTGAGTTGGATTTATTTTCATTTTTATATCAAGTCAGGTTAATGGTCAACCTGACTCATTATCTAGAATTTACCTTTAATTAATTACTGAATTAAACTTTAAAATTATAATATTAATTATTTTTATTAATCTTAGTGAATAATCAACTAATTCATAATTGCCATAATTAATTTATTATTAAATTTTAAAATTTTAATTGTCATTATTTTTATTTTTAAATTAACACGAATTAATACTTTGAAGAATTAGACAAGTATATTCTAAAAATTTCCAATGAGATAAAAATCTCTCCACCACTAGAATAACCTTAAAAATAATAAAAGACAAGTTTTGTAAAGTTACGGGTCGCGGTGATGCATTTCACTATCGACAAACCCGTCCTAGGTCTCCTGAATGGTTTGGTCCCAATATCCTCGTTGGCTACACCACCAAAATATCTGCGATCCCCTGCTCCTAGTGAATGTTGTCCTGAAAAGCCTAATTTAGCTCTCCCACAATCATAAATGAGCCGAAAAGCCATATAGCTTTAAAAATAGTGCAAAGTTTTATTTATTTATTTTAACTTTGCATAACGAGAAAGGTTTTTTTATTTTATTTTCTTGACATATTTTTTAAAATAATTTTTTAAAACAACAAATTAATATTTATTTATATTATTTTTTAATGATTTTCAATTTAAAAAACAATAAAAAATATTATTTTAATTAAAAAATATTTTTGAAAAACTTTGTCCACTGTGTTATCTAACACACACTTGAAAACCTGGAAATTGCAGAATTTATAAAAAAAAATTACATCTTTTTTATCCAAATATAAGAAAAGAATCCTTCTCAGCATGAAAAAAAAAAAAAAAGAGGCAGAAATAATATGAAGTGTTCATCAGGTGAGTTTCTTTCATAAACGGGATGTTCAAATTTTTATTTTATTTTTTAATTCTTTTTCCATTACTAAAAACTTTTAGTGAAAAACATTTGTTTTATAAAATACTATATTATTCAAAAATTGGGTTTAAATATTATATTATTTGAAAAAGGCATTTCCAAATTTGAGTAATGCTAAACATCAAGTTTTTTTAAAAAAAATAAAATAAAATAAAAGTAGGATCCAACTATAAATCTCACTGATCTAATGGCCTATGCATATATTTTTATTGTATTTTTCAAAAGAAAAACTTTTAACTAAATGATGTGCTGTTTTTTATTATATATTTCATTCTAATAATTATGAATGCAATAAATTTCATACTATATCATTTAATAACTTTCCCTATCACAATTACCATCATTTAATAATAGGAATTTTGTAAACAGTTTTTATACCTTTAGCATTTTTGAATTAGTTTAAAAACTCAATAAAAAAAGTATTAACAAAAACCTAAAAAGATAGTAATTCATTACAAATCAAGATACAAAACATAATGGATTTGACAAAGTTTTCTTCTATAATATTATAGTTATTTTATCAAGATATTATGTAAACATTATCAAATTTGATTGTAGGTAAATTGAGTTGAACACATTTTCTAAGCACTAAGAAATAATATTTTTATCCTTATATATATATATATATATAGGAGAAATTACCTTTTTAATTTTTATGAGCAGCAAATTGAAGAAATTACTTTTAAAAGAAAGAAAAAAAGATAACTTAGCATGCAAGTATATTTTTATGTTTTCATTCTATTTTTTTAGTTATAATTTATTTGGTAAAGGGAACAATTAAGTTTGGCCGGTTCAGTAAAGTATTGTTTTTGAGATTATCATATTTTTATTTGATTTATTAAAAATTAATTTTTAATATTTTTTTATAATACCATCTCCATTTTATGTGATCATGAAGTTTATAAATAAAATTATAAAGTTTATAAGTAAATCTAGTTTAATTAGGGATTTTTTAACTAAAGATTTTTTTTTTAATATTGAGTTATTTTATAATTCAATAGAATTAAAATATATTCTTTTTTATTAATTTTTTTTATTAATATGTTTTTTAAATTATATTATTTAAATTACCAATTAATGTAATAATTGGATTCTCATATTATTATTTGTTTCCTTAGCATTTTTCATGAGAACCCCGAACCCCCCCACCCCCACCCCCCCGGGGGATCACAGGGCACAAATCTAGTAACTACCTCAAGCTCAACGACAAATCAGCCAAGCCAATCTTCCAAAACTAAGCTCAGGAGTCGGTTCATTGAGCTCCAGCTCCAGCACCAGCACACCTCACCATTCATATAAAGATTGTCCCATAGCTCCTCTAAATTGAGCCCTCTTCTCTACACGATTGTTCCTGATAGATACCAACAACACCACCTCACAAGCATTAGCAAGAATCACAAAAAGACCAGATTTGCAATCACATCAGAACTTCCTAACAAAAATGGCTGGAGTTTCAGCTCTCCCTGCAGAGATTTTGCTATCAAAGCGTGTTCAGGAAATGGTCCTTAACGGTGAAGAACCACAAAAGCCCTACATCAGTAGAGATGATTGCACTAATGAAGCAATTCCCAGTCCCCCATCTGATCTGATTCCGATCATAGACCTCAGCCTCCTCTCTTCTTCAGAGCCATGCTCTGCACAAGAACTGCAGCGGCTTAGATCAGCTCTTTGTTCATGGGGCTGCTTTCAGGTATGAAATTTTTACCCTTCACGGAGACTGAGACTTGAAATGATAGCCCATAATACGGAACATACCACCCATTAGAAGTCTAAAGCCAGTGTCAAGCATGATCTTAGCAAAAAGATCAAGAGATGTGTAGGCAACTTGCATTAGAAGCATGAATATTCAACAATAGATCCAGAATCATTATCTATATGCCCTAACTATATACCCAGAACCTGAGGAAAAAGCTACCTCTTTTGCTTTTTGTTTAGTTGACTTCGCTTTTGTGCGTGCTCCCGGCTACGTTGTTAAAACCACTTGTGCATTGAAGGCAACAGGTCACGGTATTCCAAAATCATTTCTTGATAAGATTCGCCAAGTAGCGAGGGATTTCTTCGAGCAGCCAATGGAGGAGAAGAAAAGGCATGCTAAAGGAGTGGAAGAGTTTGAAGGATATGGAGCTGATCCTGTCCCAGCAGAAGGACAGTCGCTTGACTGGTCTGATCGCTTGTTTCTTAACGTATACCCAGAAGATCGAAGGAAGCATGAGTTTTGGCCGGAGAATCCAAAATCATTCAGGTCTGCAGCATGCTCTTTGTATACATCGACTGCTAGAACATATCAAAAATAGCTTTGGGCAGTTCAGATATATCATCAGAAAACCTGTATCCTCAATAAACTCCAGCAAGATTTATGCGTGTGTATTCTCAATTCTAAACTGTGATTTAACATCAATTAATGCACAAAACAATCCACATGACAGAACATTTAAAAAGTTAGATGTCCTAAGCATATGTTTTATATCATCTTCTTCATCATAAATAGCAACAGTGATTGGGAAAGAATCTGATAGTTTTCTTGGGAAGAACTGGTCAAAGATCTTGATTATAGGGAACCAACAAGCAGAAATAGAGGATTCACAATGACTTGTTCCACAGAATTTCAAAGATTTTGCATTCAGATCAGAATTTTTGTGACTTCTAACATGCACCCAACATATTCATAATTATGCAGAGAGGATTTAGAAGAATACACTTCTAGGATGCAAATATTCACAGAGCTTGTTTCAAAAGCTATGGCAAAGTCATTGAACTTGGAAGCAGATTGCTTCCTGAATCAGTTTGGCAAACGAGCAGCGCTACAAGCAAGGTTCAACTACTACTCACGGTGTCAGAGGCCTGATCTTGTTCTAGGTTTGAAAGCCCATGCAGATGGATCAGGGTACACCATTATCTTGCAAGACGATGTAGAAGGTCTTCAGGTCTTCAAAGATGAGCGATGGTTCACAGTTCCTGCAATTTCTGATGCTCTCCTAGTACTCATGGGTGATCAAATGGAGGTATGGTTAATGGTAATCTTTTATGTGATCTTAACAGGATAGGGACACATTGATACTTCAGGCAAACCCCCAGGAGAATTTATGTTTCGAAAATGCTGTCAGCCAGAGCTTTTGTTTCACTCTTCTTTCTTGACCAATTTAAGCAGCTTTTATGGTAGCCATCATTCTGTCACAACCAGTTGGAAAGGGGTGTTTCTATGATTCAGGAACACATGGTGCTTGCCGAATGCTCTGTGCCTAAACATGCTGGATCTGGCAAAAACATGACCAGTGCAGTGACATAATTCAATTGGCTAGATAAATTTTAAGGAAAAAATGTATTACATAACTGGTGTCTCGAACAGTTTAACAAGCAATTTTGGTAATACAAAACATCTCATGACTGATTACCTAAGTTAATGCAGATAATGACCAATGGGGTGTTCAAGAGCCCAGTTCATAGAGTTTTGACCAACTCAGAGAAGGAGAGGGTTTCTGTGGCCGTCTTCTACGCACCTGAACCAAATAAAGAGATTGGACCAGAAGAAGGTTTGATCAACGAGGAACGAAAAAAAATATACAAGAAAGTGAAAGACTATGCTGATGTGCACTGGGAACACTACCAGCAAGGAAAGAGGGCAATTCATGTGGCAAAAGTTTAGATCTGTGCCATCAGCATGATGCCTTGTGGTTTTTATCACATCATCTTTATACACCTTGCCTGATAATGTCGTGTATATTATTGATAATTTATGTACATTATCGATCTGGAGAAGTTTCCTAAAACTACTCCCTCGTTATTTTCCATCATTTGGCTCCATGTTAATATGATTGAAGGTATTGCTGCTAAAATCTATTTAGGCACCGTTTGGTATTATTGTCCTGATACTTTTAAAGTGCTTTTAAGAATGTCATCATCAATTTAGTGATTTTAAGATAATTTTTTTTTTAATATTTTCAACCACGTTATCAAACACTCTTGTATGGGACGACATGATGGATATAAGTTTATCTCATAAATTCTTAACCAATCTAATAAACTGCTCCATAGCATTCTTATTATACATGAACAACCAATAATACAGCTCAAAACTATCCCCGGCCGTATTCTCCACCAAATCCAACAAAGTCTCGTATCCTTTGGTATTAATCGGCGAAGTCTCCAACCCAAACCTCCTCAATAATCTCCCCACAGTATGGGTGACAAACTGCGATCCGACCGCTTACCTATCATGCTCTGCACAGCTCATTTCAACCATCCTACACCCTTCTTTCGCAAAAACATCAAGAAACCTCTCAACTCTATCAATCCTATCCTCCTCGTTACCAATCCTAACCTTATCATAAACAAAAGGCAAATCAGAACAAGAATTCTTCCCACTTTCAGGTCCAAACATGGGGTGTGTACACAGAATATAAAATTCGACAGGCAAATATCTCAGCAAGATATTCTTAGCAAACTCTTTAACAGACAAAACATCAACTATAAGGGTACTACGTTTGAGTCTCTGAAATGGGAAAGACGGAAGTACCTTCTCGGTCGAAAGAATCGAAGTGCATAAGATTACAACTTCAGGGTGGCTCTCGCAGAGGTCATGTGGGTCGTTGAAGAAAGTGACGCCTAAGCTTTTGGCGGCATCGGTGTAGCTTGTGCGAGAGTAAGCTAGGAAAGTGTGGCCTTGGCAAGAGAGAGTTTTGGAGAGGAACCGGCCAAAGTTGCCGAAGCCCAGAATGGCGATCTTGATGGATTGGGACTTGAGGTGTTGGGTGCGGAGCTGAGACTCATAGTCGTATGGCTGGGTGGCGTCGAGAGAGCGAATGCGGAGAGGGGAGGTTTTCTTGAGAGGGAGAGGGACGGCAAGGGAGGGAAAGTGATTATGGGGTTTTGTTGAGGTTACAGTGAGCATATTTTTTGTCGTTGTCGACGGTAGAAAGACAAGAGACGAGAGAAGAGTTGTCGTCCTCGAAGAGGGTGAAGACTCTTCCTCTGTTGCAGAAATACAGGATAGGTGTTTCGAAATTGGAAGGGCCAGCGTAGATTTCTTATACGTTTCAAGGTTTAGTTAGGTATTACGGTTATTTTTTAATTTTTAAAATAACTTTTATTTAAAAATATATTAAAAAATATTTTTTAAGAAATTTATTTTTAATACTAATATATCAAAACAATTCAAAAATACTAAAATAAATTAATTTAATATAAAAAATTAACTTTTAAAAATATTAATGTAATTTGGTAGTGCAATTAATCTCTCATATTAGTAAATATTCATTAATTTTATTTAGTATATTTTAATTTATATTATGAAGTGTTGTTATATAACAAGAAAGGACATGGTAGTACTATGAATAATAATTTTAATTTATAATTATTTAGTTATAAAAATAGAATAACATGAGCTACATAATAAAAATTAAATATAATTTTACAGGTGAGAAACAAAATGATAATAATTTTTTTTATTAATGATATATTATTTAGACTAAATTACTTAAAAATTATTATTTAGCTATTAATGTATTGCTTACATTATTTTTTTAAATAAAAACTTATTATTATTATTATTTTATTATCATTACCGCTATTTATATCATAATCACATAAATTACTTCTATTATTTTTCATTAATATTATAATTAAAGAAATCATTATTTTAATTAGTATTCATTTTTATCTTCAAAATAACTCATAAAAATTTTAAAATTTCATTTTAGTTATTTATTATTATTCAAGTACAATATTATAATTAAAATATCATTCTAATTTCTTGATTTTCATTTCAATTCCTCCATTTCCATTCCAAACATTTCACTCCTGACGGCTAAAAACCCATCTAAGGGTTAAGAATTCTCATGTAAATGCATCCGAATTGTTAACTTAACAAAACAATAAAGAGAAAAAAAAAATCTCATTTCTATTGAAAAAAGGTGTCTTTCATGCATGATCTCAAATGCTATCGGTTTCGATGGACCAAATGTAATTTTGTCTTACATATTTGTTTGTGCCTCTCTTTTTAAAATGAATTTATAAAGTAATTATTGATAGTTACTTCTGTATTTATATAAATTTCTTAAAAAGAAAATCTAAAACTCTAAATAAAAAAAAGAAGAAAGATAAGACCATCATGTTTTAAGAGAAAAAATTTTCAATTTTATTTTTATTTTTGGGTTATTATATTTTAAGATTTATTAATAACTTACAAGAATAGAAAGAATGTAAGTCAATATAAAAAGAATGAAACATTCTATACACGCATTAACATGTCGTCATCCTCCAAACCAAATAAGAGATGCATGGAATAACTATTTAGGTGGTGGTCAAGTGGTAAGGACTTGGGATTAAGGGGTTTGCTCCCTCTGTGGTCTCAGGTTTGAGTTCTTGGTTGCTCATATGATGGCCACTGGAGGCTTATATGATCGTTAACTTCAGGGCCCGTGGGATTAGTCGTGGTGCGCGTAAGCTGGCCCGAAAATCCATGTTAATCTAAAAAAAAAAAGAGATGCATGGAATATATCATGATGGTCGAGATTTAACAATAATCATGTTATTCAATGTGTTAGATGGCGGTGTAGCTATTGGTGTTGTGCATTTTGCTTGGTTGGTGGTGGTTTAAAGGTGATGGGAGTTTTTCCTCTCTTTTTTTCTTGTTTCTTTCTTTTTGTTTTTCTCTTTTATATATGTGTAGAGCTTTTAAAAACTCAAATGTGTCCTCTAACTTATATTTGTTTTAAAGTTGATTATCATTCCTTTAATTTTTATTTATTTTAATTTTAAAGCTTCTTGAATTTCTTTTGTTCAATTTCATCCATTTGCATTTTATATCATATAATTTTTTTTTATCTAATTTGGTTTTTATTTTTTTAATTATTATTTACCCTTTGCATTTTTTTTATTTTTTCATTTAAAATTTAATTTAATATTATTTTTTTTCTAATTTTGGTCACTATATGTTTATTGCTCTTTGTTTTTCGTTTTTTCATTTATTGTGTTTTTTTATTTAATCTCTAATTATTTTCTTTCAATTATTTTTGCGTGCATGATTTAATCCTCATTATATTTTTTTTATTTTTTTATTCAATTCTTTGATTGTTAAGAATTTTAAAAGTTATTTTTTTGTGTTTGTCTTTTATAATTCTCACCTAATCCACCAGTTTTGATGATTAGTTCGGATTAAGTTTATTCTTTTTTAAACCTTTTTAAAAAAAAAATTTATTTTCAACATTTGACATTTGATTTATTGGGTCTTAAGCTTTGTGAATTATTCTGATTTATTTTTTTATTAATCTATCTCTATCACATACCTTGTATTGCAAGTTGTTAAGGTTAAGTTGGGTTGACTCAGGGTTTTTTTTTATCATCTTCTATTTTTTCCTCACTTTTAATGAGATTTTTTTGACTTTTTTAGAGGAACACGGGCTTCCTCCATGTATTTTCTTTACCTTTTTTTTTTATTTTTTTTCTGATTTTATCTTTCATCATTTAGATTTATAAGATTTGGATATCTTGGAATTGACATTTGATATTTTTACTGTTCTTTATGATATGGAGCTGTTATTTTTTTTAAAAAAAAAGCACTTACAATGCTCAATCATTGTTTTTCTTATTTAAATCAGGCCACCTTGCAACATGTAAGTTGTCTAGTAAGACTCAGAAGCTTTTCTAATGGAACCACAATTTGTTACACCTTGAAGCCCGCGAACAGCAAGAACAAGTATCTGATCCAAATAGGATTTTTGCATGGTAACTATGTTGAACTTGACGATGTCCTAAAATTTGATTTGTTCCTTGAGTCGACTGGTGGGAAATAGTGAGGCTGGATGATGAATCCACGCCCTTCACAGTAGAAATCATCCATATCATTTCTTCAGATTATATAGACATTTTTCTTGTGAACACAAGTTTTGAGATACCTTTCATATCAGTTTTGAAGCTAAGGCTTTTGGGCAATAACACTTACAATAACGTATCTGAGTTGTTGAATGGCAAGTTTGGTTGGGGTTTAGCCTCTTCCTATTCGATCAGGTGAGTCATTTTCTTTCATGTTTTCATGCATTATCTCAATTGTCCAAAAATTTCTCAGTAAATAGAAATATCTAATCATACTACAATGTGAAGAGGTACTGGCAAGTGATTCGAGTGCAACAAAAATTTCTATATAACAAGGTCTAAATTGTTGTTATTATGCTTATGATCGTCCCCGAATCATATCCTTAAAAGTATCATGCCTTTGTCGAAGCAAGACATATTGGATTTCTATAATTTTAATTTTTTTTATTTAATATGGTGTCAGAATTAGATTGTATATAGTTTAACAGATCTTATGGATTTTAAAATTAATAATTATATAAATCTTTAATAGCCTTGAAATTTATTAAACTTGAAATAATAATAATTTCTATACATTTTTAGGTTACAAGAAGGCATAGCACAGTGAATGAGGATGGTAAAATGTTACATATGTTATTGCAGCAGGGGTCATTTAACCATTTAAATATGAACAAAACTTGTTTAAGCTACTTTTACTTTTTTATTTAATTTTATCACTCGGCTTTGTTGATATTTTTTTTATTTTTTTCATTCTTTGTTTTTTTTCTTGATTTTATTTTTCATTGTTTGGGTTTCTAGAGATTGATAATTGATATTTTTTTCATTCTCTATTTATGATGTCTAGCTGTTAATTTATTTTTATATTTTTAAATACACTTACAATGCTTAATCATTTTATTTTTTTTATGTTTTCAAAAAAAAACAAGCCAGCCCACAACGGATAGGACTCTAGCTCAACTTGTTTGAAATTTGATAGGATCAGGTTTGCCAAGAATCCGGCTAGTTTAAGATGTTTAATTGAATGTCATGGAAGTTATTGAGCTTGTCGTCTTTGCAATGGTGGCCACTGCTTTTTGTCTATCTCTTTTAGTTCATACTTAGGATCAATTAGGTTCCATAATCTCATCACTGGAAAGCCAATACTATTTGTTTTAGGCACTTTTTTCATGTTTCATTAGTTATATAGACTATGACATAATAGAAAGTTGAAGCTATAAAGATGATATCAAAGGAATCTATTACATTTCATATGCAAACTACACAAATACTAGTCCAAATAAGGACATTAAAAATAAACCTAAATAGCATGGGAATTTCATTATAGCTATAGACACAAATAAATGTATATTGCAACAATACAATTCTTCTTTTACCCTTTAGCGTCTTAAATTCAAGCATTTAATTTAGGAGTGTTTAAGCCTTTTCATCTAGTTTAGTTGTCATCAAAACATTGTTAGGGGGTGTATTTGTTTTATTCAATTTTTTAGTACAATAAAACTATTATTTTACCCTAAGAGTCAACAAAATTTAGAATTGTTGACAAAAGGTTTTGTTAACTTTTCATAATATTCATAAGAGTAAAAATACTTATTTGCCCTAAAAATATACTATTCTACCTCCAAGGTTAACAAAATTAAAACTTGTTGTCCAAAGATCTTGACCTTTCACAAACTATTAAATAGTTAAAAATACATATTTAACCTTTGAAAGGACAAAAAATAAGCTTTGCATATACAAGTATTTTTGTTTTTTCACACTTTTTTTGTGTAATTTTCTATAATCCTAGGGGGGTATTTTCATATTTTTGTTTAAAAAATTTAAATTCAAAACATTATGCCAAACCCACGTTTATTTAGAACTGGTAAACCTATCAAACTCAGTACTATAGGTCTGGCATGGTTGCTCGACCCAAGGTGCTTGGATGTGACATGGTTGGCAGATCCAAGATGTTTGGGTCTGACAACCCTGTGCAAGTGTATTATGGACTACGACATAGTCTACAGAAGCTTTGCATAGTTGATTTTCAAGGTTCTAAAGGCATGGGATAGGGCTAATGTTGTCGTTATGCATATATAGTTAAATTATCATTTGGTTGAAAAAAATTAAACCCTAGTTGCTGGGATATTTCAGTATTTTTCATAGGTTGATTGGTTATTAAAAGTTTAAGTGGGGATATGGTAGTCTTTTCATAATTATTTGCATAGTTAAAATATTATTCTACCTCTAAAATTAACAAAATTAAAACATGTTGCCCACAAGTTTTTTTACCTTTCATAAACTGTTAAATAATTAAAATATATCTTTAACCTTAGGGGAAAAAAGCTTTGTATATTGAGGTATCTTTGTTCTTTCACGCTATTTTTTACATAATTTTTTATAATCATGAGAGGAAATTTTGATATTTTGATATTTTTTATTATATTTAAAGTTAAGAACCTATGTCGGATCCATATTTACTTTGATGTTGAATGTATGTAATATGGGGCTAGCATGGTTGGTAGAGGTGTTTAGGTCCTGTGTAGTTGTCTGATTCATGTTACTTGGATCTTGCAAAGAGTTAAGTGAAGGTTAAAAAATTAATTCACTTAATTAGATTTAATAACACTACTATAATATTATTCATACTCTTAATATCTTTTATATTTTAAAATAAAATTGTTATTCAACCTTTGCGGATCACTATCAAAATACTAGTAAGATCCAAAATCAACACAACAGAGACTATAGACAAGCAATATATCAATCTCATAGGCTTCCCTGATGGAACCACAATTTGTTACACCTTAAAGCCTGCATACAACAAGTATTTGATTCGAATAGGATTTTTGTATGGTAACTATGATGAACTTGACAATGTCCTAAATTTTGGTTTGTATCTCGGAGTCGACTGTTGGGAAATAGTGAGGCTAGATGATGAATCTACACCCTTCACAATAGAAATCATCCATATCCTTTCTTTAGATTATATAGATATTTGTCTTGTGAACACAACTTCTGGGACACCTTTCATATTAGTTTTGGACCTAAGGCTTTTAGGCAATAACACTTGCGACAATGTATATCAGTTGTTGAATGGCAGGGATTTAACCTCTTCCAATTCGATTAGATGAGCTATTTGTTTTCTTGTTTTCTTGTATTATCTCAATTATCTAGAAATTTCTTAGTAAACAAAAATATCTAGTCATCCTACAATATGAAGACGTACTGCCAGGGTGATCAGTGTGCACCAAAAATTGCTATATTGTAAGGTCTAACTAGTAGCTATGATGCTTATGATCCCTCCAGAATCATATCCTGGACAATATCATGCCTTTATCGAAGCAAGATATTCTAGATTTCTGTACTTTTTTATTTATTATTAATATAGGTATTCAAATCAAGTTACGTTTATCTCGAATAATTCTATGAACTCTAAAGTTAATGACCATATAAGCTTTCAATGACTTGAGATTTATAAAACTCAAACTAATAACTTCTAGAAAACAAATCTAAAACCTAACCAATTAAATTATATCTCTCCAACTAATTTCTATATTTTTTCTTGGGTTATAGGAAGGCATCGTCTAGAAGATGAGGGTAGTTTAAAAATGTTACATTTGTTATTACAACGGATCATTTAACCATTTAAATATGAACAAAACTTGTTTAAGCTACATTGTATTTAATTAGTCACCCATATAAGTGATTTTCTTTTTTAAAAAAAGAGGTTTTTTCTATGTATTCTTTTTAATAAGAAATATTTCCTTCTTTACCTCTATTTTTTTAGCTGAACATTATTGTTAGTTTACAATGATCAACATGAACTATTTATATAATATAGGGTTTTATAAACATATAAATGGGTTTGTTACTTATTAAATAAGTTGTACTATATTCAACCTTACAATCAATTTCTTAAATCATTAAAGAAAATCCTTTTAAGTTTTTGTATTTAAATATTCCCAAAATAACTATACTTAATGGAGAGTGAATCCCTTTTAAAGAATTTTTCTCTTTTTTTTTGTTAAAAATCAATAAGATACTCGAATTCAAAATTTTTAGGATGAGACAAATTAAATATATTTTATTTTTGAAATTTAAAAAATTATTTTGTGATTTTTTTTAAGAAAAAATGAAGAAAAAACTTGGAAAAAAAACCCTACACATTTGCTGCATAGAAGTCTGCATGCATTCTAACCTAAATTCATTTAATGTAAAAGCTAAGCAGTCTAGATCCAAGTTTAGGGCAGTACATAAAATGAATTAATTATAACTAAAATGGCTTGATTTTCACTGTGGATATGAATGGTAAGGGTGGAGGACAAAGAAGTATGATGATATCAAGTCCTTTATAAAGATCAAGATCGCAAAGGATGACTCGAGTAATAAGAGCGAAAAAGCCATCGAAGTTTACTACTAACAATCCAACTTTTAAGAAAAGAAAAACACCATGCAGAAATGGAAACCTATATTTCTCATGTAGGTATACATGAATATTAATTATAAAGCATTACTTTCAACATTCTCAAATCGATTTCACCATCAACTTTTAGGTAGTGAGTTTTCTAACTCTATCTTCTTTCGAGTATTGTACACTTCATAGTAAAAAAATTGAGTTTTTATTTTATTTTTTTGCCTTTTACTTTGTTTTTTAAGTTGTTATCTTTTTTTTCTTTTTTCTTTGTTCTTTTTATTTTTTTTTCTTTAATAAATATTTTTTTGTTTAATTTTTTTTGTTAATGTTAAAATTATTTTATTTAGTTATCAAACTTTCATGATATGGATTTCATGTTTGACAGGTTAACCCGGATTTTTTTTTATTTTTAATAAATTTTTTAGTTTAATTTATTTTGTTAATATTAAATTTTTTCTATTTAGTTATCAAACTTTCATGATATGGATTTCGAGTTTGACGGATTAACCCAGCTAATTTTGGGTTAACCCTTGAAATTTTTTTTCCTATTCATTTATCAAACTTTCTAGACACGAATCTAAGGTTTGACGGGTTAACTCAATTTATTCAATTTTTTTTTTCTTTTTCTTCATTAGTTTTTTCTTCATATAGGCTTTTTTTCTTTTTTAAATTTAGTTTGTTAAGTTATCAAACTTTCCTAACATGGATCTCAGATTTGACTGGTTAACCCAGTTAATTCAGATTTTTTTCTTTTTTTCATTAGTTTTTCTTCATGTAGGTTTTTTTTGTTAATTAATCTTTGTTTTAATTTAGTTCATTAATATTAATTTTTTTCTATTTAGTTATCACACTCTCATGACACGAATCCTATATTTGACGGTTTAACCTAATTCAGTGGATTAATCCATTTAATTCAGTTTTTTTCTTCATTAGTTTTTTCTTTTCAATTTTTTCTTTTAATATTATAATTAACCCATAGTGAAAAGGCTGGGTATTTTTTTCTTTTTTTCTTTTTTTAATGAATATTTTTTTATTTAATTTAGTTTGTTAATGTTAATTTTTTTTCTATTTAGTTATCAAACTTTCATGATACGAGTTCTAGATTTGGGGGGTTAACCCATATTTTTTTCTGATTTTTCTTTTTAATTAATTTTTTTATTTAATTTAGTTTGTTAATGTTAAATTTTTTTCTATTAAGGGGTTTGACAGGTTAACACAGCTAATTCTAAGTTAACTCGTATAATTATTTTTTGCTATTCAGTTATTAAACATTCATAAAACAAATTCTAAGTGTGATTGGTTAACTTGGTCTAAAGACTTAACCTAGTTAATTTAGATTCTTTTATTTCTTCATTAGTTTTTTTCTTTATATAGGTTTTTTTTCTTTGTTTTTTCTTTTAAATTAATGCTTTTTTGTTTAGTATTTTTCTTTTTTCTTTTTTTTTGTTTTTAATTATTATTTTTTTAAATTTAGTTTGTTAATATTAATATTTTTTCTATTTAGTTATCAAACTTTCATGATATAGATCCCATGTTTGACAAATTAACCTGATTTGATGAGTTAACTCAGTTAATTTAGATTTTTTTCTTCATTAGTTTCTTTTCTTCCTGTAGCTTTTTTTTTCCTTTGTTTTTTTCTTTTTCATTGATATTTTTTAATTTATTATATTAATATTAATTTTTTCTATTTAATTATCATACTCTCATGACATGAATTCCTAGATTGACAAGTTAACCTGATTTAGTGGGCTAACCCAGTTGATTCAATTTGTTTTTTCTATATTGGTTTTTTCTTCTGATTTCATCTTTAAATATTATAATTAACTATAAATAAAAGGCATCAACTTTTTTTTTTCAATTTAATGACACGAGTCTTATGTTTAATGGGTTAATCTAGTTTGACGGGTTAAACCAATTGATTCAAATTTTTTTCTTAAGTAGTTTTTTTTTATTTTCATCTTTTAATATCGATTTTGATTAAAAATTAAACTTTGTGATTTGTTTTGTTTACTATTTATTAGATTACCGTGATCTCATGAGAGGATTTTACTATGCCCTCCTTGCAAAGCAATATTCATTAGAATAATGCATTGTGTTGCTGTTTTTTTCTTTTCAATTAATCTTTTTTTTTTATTTTGTTCTGTAATATTATTTTTTTCTTTTTAATTATCATACTTTTATAACATGACTTTAGAGTCAAACTCATATCCAAGGCTCCGGGTTTAATGTAACAACCAAACTCACTGAAACTTGAATCATGCAAGTTTAATATTATTATTAATATTATAAATAAAACTTTGATGTTAGACGTAATAGACCAACCCAATGCTATTAAGTATAGCATTATAGAAATACCTAAGACTTTTAAATTTTAATCTTTTTTTTTTATATTTTTTATGCACGTTTCTAGTAACAACTAAGCACAAAATTACCATCTTTGTTGAAATGTTCTTATATATATATATATGAGGTATTTTTTATTTTTATTTTTATTTTAAAAACACATTCACATATATTTTAAATTTTGGGTGAAATGTGAGAGAAAGAGAGAGGGAGAAAACAATACAAGTAAGAGTCAGGCTAGAGGAGTGCATAAAATTCCATACCAAAATTTAAAACCTGAAAATGATTTAAAAACTAAAATTTTTCATACCAAAATTCCACACAAAATAATATTTCAATTGATAGATGATAAATTTAGTGATAAAATAATTGATTTTTCATTTAAAAAAAAAAGAGAAAAAGAAGAAGAAGGAGAAGCAGTAGATATATATATTTTGTAACATCCTGGATGCGTACCTAATAATATTAATGTAAAGCCATGTATATAATAAATCACATGCTTAACCAATTACTCAAACAAAACCTTGCTTGCATTCTTTGAAAATCCTGATAAACCTGGCAGGTTAATATAAAATCTGATGAATTTAAAATTTAAATTATTCTAGGTTAAAAAAAGAAAAGAAAAAAAACTTGAATAAGCCAATGTGAACGCCTTGATTCTTATTTTAAAATTTTTCTAGATCGGAACAGATTATTTTAATTTTTTAAAATAATATTCTCTTGATCTAACTTTTATTATTGATCTACATCTAACTTTTTTTTATTAATGTAGATGAACCTTTACTTGTTAACGTAAAAGAATAAAAATAGTGATACTTAATTAGATTAGTTGAGACTTTGAAACTGATTAAATTATAGTTATTTTTGAATCAAGCGACTAATCCTAAAATTAGGGAAGTTGATTTTTATATAATCATTGATTAGCACAAACATTATTTTAAATGATGCCGGGAGCTTCATCCTAGGAAAGATGGCGATAATTAATTTTCTCCAGGTAGATTCTTGGTATATTCTAATAATTCGGCCTGTAGATCGGAGTCCCATCAAGCTGAATAAATAAATAAATAAATAAATTACAGGTGGACAGCCATCATCGATCAATAATAATAATAATAATAATAGATTCCCTTTCCTAGGTGATATAATTTAGAAATTATGTTCCGCTCCTCATGCTTGGATATTTAATTTTATTTATGTCCTTCAGATTTCAATGAAACACATGTACATGACCGACTGTAACAATAAGGTTGTCGTGCACTCTTTCTTAAATCAATAAAATAACTCGAATGCAAACCACATCATCGATCAATAATAATAATAATAATAATAGATTCCCTTTCCTAGGTGATATAATTTAGAAATTATGTTCCGCTCCTCATGCTTGGATATTTAATTTTATTTATGTCCTTCAGATTTCAATGAAACACATGTACATGACCGACTGTAACAATAAGGTTGTCGTGCACTCTTTCTTAAATCAATAAAATAACTCGAATGGGACTATCATGGAGTCTTTACAAATCCAAAGACTAAACTCGAATGGGAATAAATGTTATTATTTGTTTTACATATTTTTATAGTATATGTATTTTGTTTTAGTGTTTACTTATTTTATATTTTTTTCTTATAAAATTTTATTGTATGGATTTATAATTTATATATGTTATGGTTCGTTTTAGATTTTATAAAATTATATATTTTTTTAAATTGATAAAACTTATGTTGAATTTTTAACTTCGGTGTTTTTTTATGAAATAAGTAATGGCTTATTTAAGGGGTTTATTTTTATATTTTGTTAATTTTATTGGTGAGTTTTAATTTTTAGTAAATGTGTAGAAATTTGATTTTATATAGATATATAATTGATAATGAATTAAAAGAATTATTAAAATAAATTGAATAAAATTGAGAAAAATAAATATTTGTGCAAATTTACTTAGTTAATGTAGTTAATTAACACATGTTATCATCATTATTTAAATAGGTTTGATATACGTAATGGATGATTGTTCATGGATGTATCAAGTTCACCCCAAGGGTTATAGAGAATGGATTATTGTAATGAGGTTCAAGGTTTTATTAATTATGCACTATTTAATTCGAGAAACATTAGTGGAGACGGTATTTGATGTGTATATAAGAGGTGCAAAAATAAAAAATTTATCAATACAGACGTTGTAAAGATACATCTTCTATATGTAAAAAAAAAAAGGTTCATAGAGAAATACCCGTGTTGGTATGCACATGAAAAACCATATATTCCTCATAATATCATGGTAGAAAGGATGGATGAGTCAACTTCTAGTACTAACAATGTGCTTGAAGTTGTAGATGATAACAATAATTTTATAGGAATATGGTTATAAATGCGATGAAAATAAATTAAGGTCATGTCGATTAATGTCTAATCATAGATGAAGAACCTAATATGGACACAACTAAGGTGTTTTTATCTTTTAAAAGATTATGAAAAACTATTATAAGATGGTTGTGCAGATTACAGTAAATAATCGGTCATTGCACATATGTCCACCATTAAGTTGAATCATGGTTTGAATGAGGCTGCTTATGATAGAATTGTGAAATGAGTGAGAAGCATTTTACTTGAAGGGAACAAAGGACAATATCAAGGTTAAAATGAATAAGCTTTGTTTTATTACCGTAAAAATATAAAGTTAATGTATGTTGGGTCACTAGTTACAAACCTCAATGTCAGCTTCACTTTAGACAAGAATGCACAATTATTTATTTACCAATAACTTAAAAGTCTATATTTTTCTAATGGATATACCTTAAATATATTAAGGTTGGTAAATTTGAAAGATTATAAATTATATGAAATGAAAAGTCATGATTACCACGTGTTTATACAAACAGTCATTTTATTAACTTATCATGAGTTATTATTAAAGGGATATGAGATACACTCATGAAGATTAGTCACTTTTTTAGAGACATATGTTTCCATAAGTTGCATACACAATATATGGAGAAGCTTGAAACGAATATTGTCTAGATAATATGCAAACTTGAGATGATATTTTCTTCATTATTTTTTGACTTGATAGAGCACTTACCTATCCATTTATCATTTGAGCAAAAATTAGAGGCCCAATCCAATATTTTGTTGAAGAAATCTTAATATTTATCTCGTACTATTTCAAGTCTTAATTGAGAACAAAAATCAATAGCATTCCAAGGCATGATGATGGTAGAGAAGTTTCTTCAAGTAAGAACTTGTCAATATTATTACATCTTAAACAACATTACTAAAAATAATAAAAGGGAAAGATATTTGTCTAAAATAAAATTCAGACAAGCATATAATCATGTGTTATTTAACTACGACGAACTAAGATATTTTATTAAGTAAGTATACTACTTAACATGTACTTTATGTACCGAGTTTCAACTAGGAAGGAATGTTAGTTTTATTTTGTCATTACTAAGTTTAGGCCCTCAAAGAAAGGTAAAGTGCTATGATAAGTATTTTATCAATGGATATATGTTTCTTATTGAAGCATACGGGAATGGTAGAAAAACATGTAACCGTGGAGTTTGTGTTAAAGGATCGACTTCTATTGAGTTTGAAGTTGACTATTATAAGAAGTTAGAAAAGATAATTGAATTGCAATATTATAGTAAACAACATATCTATTTTTATTTAAATGTTATTGATATGACACCACTAACAGAGAAATTAGAGTAGATCCCCATTATGGTCTCAAAATTAATTTAAAGGCTAGACTCTACAATATTGACAATGTCTTCGTTTTCATCAAGTAATGCCAACAAGTTTAATACATATATACTCCTTCGTTTAGAAATGATCATTCAAGAGTTAATCAGTTATCCATAGTGAATACTAAATCCAACGGTCATGTTAAAGTTATTCAGGATGGAAACAATGAATTAACTTTGAGAGATGATGTTTTTCAACTTAGTAAGTTAGCTGATGCATATCGAGTTACTTCGTATAATAACTGAGAAAAAAATGCAAATTTTCACATCAATGATAATAATTTTTGTATGATGTTGACGTTGAATATGTTTTGTGCTCCAACAGACATGTATATGTCGATAAAGATGATGATAGCAATGAAATTAACATAGAAAATTGCAATGGAGATGGGAATGAGTTAATTGACGAAGAAAAAAACATTTTGATTAATTTGGACAACATTAATTTATAATGCCATAAAATATAATGTAATATTTATTGACAAAATTTACTTTAATGTAATAACAATGATGTTAATATATTATTGAATGACAAAAAATATTTATTTAATTATTGTGATGCGAATAAGTATTATTATGTTGTGTGTAGATAAATTTAAGTATTTATAGGATAAATAGATAGGAAATACAGATACAATTTAATATCAAATATTGTTTTACAGCAATGTATATATCAACAAAAAGTGTTTTGACTTCATAGACAAAGTCACCAATAAAATTTTTAAAGATATTAATATTTTTCTATTCCATTAGGAAACATGTTAATAAAACCTAATATGAAAGACCACGAGAACAGTAAACGAGCTTCATCTTCTCCACTCTTCTTCTTTCTTCTTTTCTCTATTTTTCTATCTTCTTCTTCACTCTTATTTTTATTCACTACCCAAGTCAAAATCAAGCATCATCTTTTCTTCTCATCCTAAGGTATGTTGTATTTCTTTATTTTTTTTTTATTTTTCTATTTTTAGGTATTTTAACAGTCATTTTTAGTTATTTTTTTAATTCTCAGTCGATGCTAAGCACACTATAACATTAAGGATTTTTCATTCATTGTTCTTATTTATTTGTGTTTTTTTGTTCATTGGTTTTTTATCATTATTTTTGTTCAATTTTGTGTGAATTTTAGTTGTTATTTAAACATTTTTTTCATTATTTTAAAGAATTTTAGTTTTGTTGTTAAATTTCAATTAAATGTGTAGGATTAATTTTAATTATTATTTTGAATTTTTGTTAATTTAGATTATTTATTTTGTAAATTTCAATTAAATAGTAAGATTTTTTTTACTACTTTTATTTTTTTATTTGTTATTTTTTATAAATATATTTAACTAACAATATTTTTATATTGCAAGCTACGACTCTCAAAATGCAAGTCAAACCCAATGAAACTTTTGTTGAAACGTATATATGGAGTGATAACCATAAAAAAGAGGTGCAATAGTTTGTAGATAACAAAGCTTGTCACTTTATGGTATGTTTGTTTTCATTTATTTTGTTATTAAGTTATAATTTCCTTCAATTTGATAAATTTATTATTTCTTTCCAAGATACATATAACAACCGCTTAAATGAGAGATAACTGCTTAAAGGAGAGATAAGGGGATGATCCTTCAACCCATTCAAATATCAATCTGGATTTGTGATTGGAGGCAGAATCATATGGTGGACCCAATAAAAATCTTATGTACGGGCTCTTTAACAATACAACCGAGAACCTACGAATGATCCGTAGTGTTTTGACCTTTAAATGCTCAGAATCGATTTTAAGCATTCAAACTCCTAAGTCTGAGGCGATGTTAAACCAATGAGTATATGATTGGATGACACATCTCAATAAAAAATATGAACGACTCACTCCTAATCACGAAAAACTTCATTAAGTGGAAATGAAAATGAGATCACATATAGGTGATCCATGTGCTCTTTTTTATTAGTCCCACGGTCTTGACGATAACCAACCTCCTCCTCCTTCCTTTTTAGCACAACCTCTATTTTAGATTTATTCCTCCTCTTTAATACCATTTCTATTTTAGATTTATTGTATTTGAATGTACAAATATTTAAATTTATAATAGATATTTAATTTTTATATTAATTTAATTTATTTGATTTTAATTTTTTAATTATTTCTCAACTTTTGTCTAATATATATATTAAACTATCACTATTAAGATCATCGACGAACACTTCTGCCAATATATTACAAAGAGTAAAAAAAAAAAATTACTGTAAATGTCAGCTCTTCTCTGCTAAAATACTTAACGTTATACTATGAATATAAATACTGTTGAAAATTTCTGCCTATAAAACTATAAGATGTGATAGTGATTAACCTGCATTTTATTTTTACAGAACAACCCCTTTTTTTATAAATAAAAAAAAAATACATGACAGGAGACAAGCGAACCCGCAATCATAAGCAAACCCCGCATGTAAATCAACTGAAGTTATTATCAAAACAATTAAAGAAAAATATTAATGTAATTCATATTTAATATAAACAGTAGCAACTCCTGTTTTCTTGGTTGTGTTTATAATTATAATATGAAAACTTCACTGGTGGACTTCATCTTACCATGCAAGAGCTAGCCCTATCACGGGCATGAACTCCATATATACGGACGGAAAAAAAATAAAAAATTCAATGGTCCAATGATGTCGATGTTTGCCGACAGCTAAGGTAAGCTGGTCAGCTTGTCTCCTGTCATGTATATTTTTCATTTTTCTATTTTTAGGTATTGTAACAGTCATTTTTCAGTTATTTTTTTAATTCTCAGTCGATGCTAAGCACATTATAAAATTAAGGATTTTTCATTCATTGTTCTTATTTATTTTTGTTTTTTTGTTCATTGTTTTTTAATCATTATTTTTGTTCAATTTTGTGTGAATTTTAGTTGTTATTTAAATTTTTTTCATTATTTTAAAGAATTTTAATTTTTTGTTAAATTTCAATTAAATGTGTAGGATTAATTTTAATTGTTATTTTGAATATCTGTTAATTTAGATTATTTATTTTGTAAATTTCAATTAAATAGTAAAAAAAATTACTACTTTTATTTTTTACTTGTTATTTTTTATAAATATATTTAACTAACAATATTTTTATATTACAGGCTACAACTCTTAAAATGCAAGCCAAACCCAATGGAATTTTTGTTAAAATGTATATATGGAGTAATAACCATAAAAAAAAGGTGAAATAGTTTGTAGATAGTCAAGCTTGGCATTTTATAGTATGTTGGTTTTTATCTATTTTGTTATTAAGTTATAATTTCTTTCAATTTGATGAATTTATTATTTCTTTCCAAAATACATGCAACAACTGCTTGAATGAGAGATAGGCGCTTGAAGAAGAGATAAGGAGACGATCCTTTAATCCATTCAAATATTAATCTAGATTTGTGGTTGAAGGCAGAATCATATGGTGAATTCGATAAAAATCTAGTATATAGACTCTTTAACAATACAACCAAGAACCTACGAATGATCCATAGTGTTTTGACCATTAGATGCTTACAATCGAGTCTGAGGTGATGTTAAACTAATGAGTATATGATCGAACGACACATCTCAATAAAACATATGAACGACTCATTGTTGATCACGAAAAACTTCATCAAGTGGAAATGAAAATAAGATCATATATAGGTGATCCATGTGCTTCTTTTTATTAGTCTCACGGTCTCGACGATAACCAACCTCCTCCCTCTTCTCTTTTAGCATAGCCTCTATTTTAGATTTATTCCTTCCCCTCTAACACTGCCTATATTTTAGATTTATTGTATTTAAATGTATAAATATTTAAATTTATAATAGATATTTAATTTTTATATTAATTTAATTTATATAATTTTAATTTTTAATTATTTTTCTACTTTTGTTTAATATATATATATATATATATATATACATACAGTAAATTTTTTTTAACTCTTTCTAATATACTGGCAGAAGTTTAAACTATATATATATATATAGTTTAAACTTCTGCCAGTATATTAGAAAGAGTTAAAAAAAATTTACTGTAAATGTTAGCTCTTCTCTGCTAAAATACTTAACGTTATACTATGAATATAAATACTGTTGAAAATTTCTGCCTATATAACTATAAGATCTGATAGTGATTAACCTGCATTTTATTTTTACAGAACAACCCCTTTTTTTTAAAAAAAAGAAAAAAACATACATGACAGGAGACAAGCGAACCCGCAATCATAAGCAAACCCCGCATGTAAATCAACTGAAGTTATTATCAAAACAATTAAAGAAAAATATTAATGTAATTCATATTTAATATAAACAGTAGCAACTCCTGTTTTCTTGGTTGTGTTTATAATTATAATTATAATATGAAAACTTCACTGGTGGACTTCATTTTACCATGCAAGAGCTAGCCCTATCACGGGCATGAACTCCATGTATACGGACGGAAAAAAAAACAAAAAATTCAATGGTCCAATGATGTCGATGTTTGCCGACAGCTAAGGTAAGCTGGTTAGCCAAGTCGATAGCTAGCCAAGCTCCTCGAGAAGCTGCTTGCTAAGCATATGACAAGCTGACAAGCACCAGCGGGTTCCATTTTCGTAGTTTTATTGCTGCAAGCATATCCAAAAATTATTCCTAGTAACTTCCTTGACGCCATTGCTATCCGATAAAATATTATTTCAAGCTCTGAAACCCATCTTTAAATATCCCTCCATCCATAGCCAGCCTTGTCATCTCAAAACAAGAAGAAAGAAAGAAAGATGGAGAAATCTCTGCATGCTCTAATAACTAGCGTCTTCTTCTTCTTCCTCCAATTCACCTCACAGTGCTATGCGTCAAAAGATGAAAGTTACTCTCGACCTCCTGCTCGCAACCTCATCTTCACTGCTCATCACGGATTGGAATCTGAAGCCCAACAGGTTAATTTCTTTCTCTCCCTCCATCTAGTTACAGATATTAGACAATGCGTAATTTATCGTAGATGTTTAGCTCAACGGCAGAGGATAACAGATGTATGGTTTCAGGTGCACGTTTCACTGGTGGGGAGAGACCACATGAGAGTCACATGGATTACAGATGATAAACATGCACCGTCCACGGTAGAATATGGAAAGCAACCGGGAACATATAATGCAATGGCAACAGGTGACCACACTTCCTATCGTTATTTCTTCTATAGCTCAGGCAAGATACACCATGTCAAGATCGGACCGTTGGAGCCAGGAACTACTTATTACTACAGATGTGGAGGTTCTGGCCCCGAATTATCCTTCAAGACTCCTCCTGCAACTCTTCCGCTTGAATTCGTTGTGATTGGTGAGCGTTTTGCTAAATTATGACCATATATTAATTACGATGCCCATAATCTTTGAAATTATAAGTAATGAATCCATAGTTACTGTGACCAGCGACCCTATCTTATTTGATAAAGCTTCGAAGGTTGCAGATCGGTTGGGTTGTAGGTTAGTGCTTCGAGTGTAAGCAACAATTAGCTAATTAGAGGGCAAAGAGTGAGAAGATTATTACACATAGGATTTTCTGCATATACACACCTTTAAGCGAAAGGGTCTCCAAGCACTTTTGCCCAATTTCTCAAATGTCTCTCTCAAAAGATAGATAGACGTGTAAGGCATAAAAGGAATATATCCTAGGCATCTTGAAGCAAAGTCTTTGGGTGAGCAGGCTTGGAAAAATGCTTCAACCTCAAGCCAGGAATGTGGATCGACTGGTCAGTGAGGTTTATCCAAATTAATTTTTAATTCGGTTCGAAATAAATGGTCGAGATTAAATTTTACGTGGGTGAACTATTCAGTCGACTTGATTTAATAACTATGGTTAAAATGTTTGCATACAGTAGCACAAGAAATTAATAGTTAAAAACATATTAGCATATGTCGAGTATAGAATCCTTTAAATAGCAAAAATATCCGGAAATAAATTACATTTAATATACATCGTAACAAATATGACAATAGTTATTAACTAATTATCACAAGAATTGTTTTCCCTGGAAAAATTGTTAAACAAGCTTGTTTCAACTTACTTTACAGGTGATCTCGGGCAAACAGAATGGACTAATTCGACCTTAGCACATGTCAACAGCCGTGATTACGATGTGTTATTGCTACCAGGTGATTTATCTTACGCAGATACCCATCAACCTCTGTGGGACTCATTTGGCCGCCTTGTGGAGAAATATGCTAGCCAGCGGCCGTGGATGGTGACTGAAGGAAACCATGAGACCGAAATCTTCCCAATTATACAGCCACATGGCTTCAAGGCCTATAATGCACGGTGGCTAATGCCATATGAGGAGAGCAATTCAAGCTCAAATTTGTACTACTCATTCAACGTTGTTGGCACTCATGTTATAATGTTAGGATCTTACACGGATTTTGATGAGCACTCGCAGCAGTATAAGTGGCTTGAAGCCGACCTGGGCAGCATTGATAGGAAGAAGACACCGTGGGTCATCGTGTTGTTGCATGCCCCCTGGTATAATACCAATAATGCACATCAAGGTGAAGGAGAAAGCATGAGAAAAGCTATGGAAGAGTTGTTGTACAAGGCAAGAGTCGATGTCGTGTTTGCAGGGCATGTCCATGCATATGAACGATTTGTAAGTTCCCTTAACTCAGTATATAATATTTGCTTTATCAGGTAAAATACATTTCATGGACGCTCAAGTTAAGAAAAAATGATCATATTTGCCCCTCTATTTCAATTTTTGTCACACATGAGTATAATTTCTGGCAATTAATTGAGAAATCCAATTTTTTGATTTTACATGCACATTTTTACTTAGAAAAATAAAATAAATCTTACCCACAAGCCGTCTTTCGTTTACGTTGGGTTGCAGGCAAGGATTTACGATAACAAGCTTGATCCATGCGGCCCTATGTATATAACAGTCGGAGATGGGGGAAATCGTGAAGGGCTTGCATTAACGTAAGTATTAGATCTCCATTCCACTTGCACTTTTGCAGCATCTTAAAGCTATTAAACCGATACTTTCACGCATTAATATTCAATTTATAGAAATTAGGAGATTAATATTAATTGCTAAATGCACGCATTGTCCATATCTATATGCATGCATGCTGATGATCTGCACTTAATGTATAGGTTTAAAAATCCTGCTTCGCCTCTTTCTTTGTATCGAGAGGCAAGCTTCGGGCATGGAAGGTTGAGGATAATGGATGAAACGCGGGCACACTGGTTATGGCAACGGAACAATGATTCTAACTCATTTTCGGCCGACGAGGTGTGGTTGGATAGTTTAAGCACATCTACAGCTTGCTGGGCAATTGACGACGAGAAAGAACCACCAAAATTTATTGATAACGATGAGCTTTAAGTTCATTCAAGTACAGGATAAGTTTTTAACTGCACTGAAAAAGTAGCTCAATTAGCTTTAGGTAGCATTTGTACCTGCCATGGCTGCAGGGAGGTTCCTTGGGCTAGCTAAGCAACATAAGAAGCAAAAAAGGAGATGGGAGTTGCAGGCTTGCAGTAGTATGGCCATCAAATTGCAGTATCATCGGTACTTTTTGGTTGGTGTTGTGCATCTCGAAGGACTTCACGGCAAACGGCAAGGGGGATAATAAATGAAGTCGCAGCTAAATAATTACAAGGAAACTAGGAATTCTAATAAATAACACTAGCTCTAGAAATTAAGGAGTTATTTGTATAGAAGAGAAGGACTATGATTCTTTCACCACATCCTTTTTTACAAAAAAAAAAAATTAATTAAGAGTTTTTTATTCTAGAATTGTTCTTTTTATTGCAATTAATTATTCTAATGTTTTTCATTTTATTATTTTTTATAAGAAAGATTTTAACATCGGTCTAAAAATGAAAAAGACGTTAATTTTAAAATTTAGAATCAAATCCAAAAAAAATCAGTTTATTTTTTATTTTATTTGTTATAAAATAAAAACAATTTTAACGTTGCTCCCAAAAACATAAGACTGATTTTAGGATTAATCCTATAAATATATGAATTAATCTAATACTTAATCTAAACCCTCACCCATTTAAATAAAACAAAACAACTCATTTACCCATGCAAGTCCCCATAAAGCATTTTATGAGCCCGCAATAAACATTCAGACCTAAATAAAGAATGATAGCATAAAGAAATGAAAGGGAAATTTTATCCGTTATGTAAGAAACCCCACTAACCTCATGTAAAAGAATTGGATGGGTTAGATTAAATAATGAGCAAGTTGTACAAAAATGTTTCAATTAAAAAGAAAATGGAATTGAATAGAAAAAAAAATGTATATTTTACATAATTAGAATGGGAATTCTCGACAAGAATAAAGCGAGAATTTGAAATTAATATGAATAATGAAATTAAATGGTATAATGGATGAACAATAAATGATGCAATGATTTTATTGGTATATAAAAAGTCATCAGACCCAATCAACAGCATGAGACTAACTCGTGAGCATAAATATCAAGTATTTGACATCTTGAAATAGATTATTAATTATTATATGGAGTTTTCCTTGATTTTATTTTGGTGCAAGTTTGGAATGTAAAAGGTAAATTAGTGATATGGTTCAGGTTATTCAATCATATATATGAAATTAATTGTTGATAATTGTTATGGTTCAATACATGGTTCAGCCTTTGGTTTTTTCATGATGGGTTTTAATTTAAGGATGCATTTAGTTAGATTGAGATTCTTATAGATAATGAGTTTCGTTCAATTCTTTTGGTTTGGTGGGTAATTCAGCCAGATCAAGAGGTGTTATGCATGTGATGGTTTTTGGGCAGCAAAGAAAGTTTATTTGAAGTGTATTTTGGGTTTGGCTTGGTTCTTATTAATGAATATGGGTTTAGGCCATATGGGATCCAAAGTTGGCTTAAGTTAATTGAGAAGTTGAGATTATATCAGATTTGTTTGTGGTTGATTTTATAATTCTTTGAGGACTTAAATTAGCAAAATATTCTCCTAACATTCAAGAAAATTTTGTTTATTATTTTTCATATTATTTTGGATAATATTTATTAAGGAGGAATTTTTCTAGTTAACAAAGGATGCTAGAGGGGCTGTCAGATCTAATTTTCTAAAGTAAAAATAATTAATGGATGATTCTTTTAGTTTGGAAGGAAACTAAATTGACAGATATTAAAGAGGGAGATTTTATTCATTTATTTTCCATGTGAAACAAGAAAAATAAACATAATAAGGCAAGAAGACTTCAAAATTAATTCTACATTTAAATAAGATTTCTTAATCTATTTGGAACTTCTTAAGGGTGACAAATATGATTCTAGTATATTTAGGATATTAATTTTATATTTTTATTATTTTCTTTTTAATATTTGAGTTATTATTACTCATTTAGATTAATTTCATAAATGGACTCAAATCAGCCCACATATGGGGGTCTATTAGGGTTATTTGAAGCATTATATAAGTATTTTGTATGCTGAAAAGGAAGTAGCCATAGATTTATGAAATAAAATTTTGTTTTGCATAATACAACATGTTATTTTTGTGGGCACAAAGATCAAATCTAGTTAATCAAGGCATAATTGACCTCGTTCCATAATTAGACTGAATTCTAATACTATTAGTGTCTTCAGACAGATTTTCATTGTGTCACACTTCTCAAACTTGATTTTTAGCTTTCCTAGAAAGTATCATCTTCATTAAGGGTTGCTTGATCATGTGATTAAGAGGTTTGTATCAGTTGGTATTAGAGCTAGGCTTCAAAATCACGTTATATCCTTCTTGTTTTCCTTATCTATTTTTTTGTGTCAGTTTCTCTTTATCTATATTTGTTTTGTTTTGGGTTATATTTGTTTTCTTTCTTATGTTATTTTTTTTATTATGTTTTATTTTGAGTACAAAATAAAAGAAGTGATCAAAAAACGTTAAGATAGGACTGTAACACATCTGTTTCACGACAGCATATCAAAACTTATCATAATTCACTCAAAATTTATATTCTAGTTATTAAGTGTGAAATCACAATAAATATCAAGTTTGAAGTCATTTGGATATTGTTGGGCCTAGGTTATAAATTTAGGTTTTAAATGGGTTATTTCATATCCATATATCAAACCAACTTGGAATTAGCTCAAAATTTATATTTTATTTACAAGGGTGCTAGTCACAGAATATATTAAATTTGAGGTTATTTGGATATAGTTTTCTTGAGGTTCCAAAATTAGGTTTTGTCTTGCCATAACGGGTTTGTTTTGCATTAGCTTCCAAAACTTGTTTTGTTTTTGTTGATTTTGTTCTTGCTAGTTTATTATAATCATATTTGGGATATTTAGCTGTTTTTTTAGTCCTTTTCATCGCTTTCACATCTATTTGTTTTCGATCAGTTCTGGTCCAAACAAAAGTCAAATTTCTAATTTTGAGTCTAAATTGATGTTCTTCCTGTCGTAAATTCTATTATTGTTGTGTCTTCATCTTTTTCTTCTTTTCTCTTTTTTTTTTCATTTGTGTCATGTATTTAGCAATGGAGAAAGAACGAAGAAGGATTATAGCTTAAGGATACAACAAACTAAACCATGGTTTGAGGGTTTTAGAATGAGAAATTGATAAGTGTAGAAGATTATTCTATGAACTTCAACCTTCATGAGGAAATAAGGTATAATGCCAAAAGAATTAAAGATGAAGGAGAACCATTGTGGTTATCATTCAAAAATATATACGCAAGTGGTTAGTATAACGTGTGTATTTGAAATGCTTATTAGTCACTACTTTCATATAACGTTGTTGGAGAAAGGTGTTAGCAATGAAAGAATACTAAAGGATTAAACAAGAGGCTAATGAAGTCACTACTAATCCCCTTGATACATACTGAAAATTTTATTGGTGTTTATCAATGGATTTTATGAGGGCATAATCAGTCAAAAAAATCCATTACAATCTACCAATAAAATTATTTTATGGGTGTGTTCATTTGTATTTGCTAACCTTTGGGCAGCGATGATAGTTATATTCAATATTTATTTGTGCTTAACGTTAATTTCTCTCATTAGATATTTACTTTGATATCAATTGCAATGTGGAAAGTTATATATTTCTTTGATTTTAATAAAATCTCCAAAAACGATGGGGGGAAAAATCCTCTTCTGCCTAATTAATATAGAGCAGGGATGGATAAGGTATAAGCCACTCCAAACTCATCACTGCTACTGTTAAGTTTATTTGAAGATTGAAATTTGCATTCTGAAAACAGAACTAAGTATTTTTTTTATTTTTTAAAAAAATCATTAGCTTCTTCTTGATTGATTTCTTTTATCATGTAGTTAACAAAGCATACCAGTTCTCGTCAATAACTAGCGTGACATTATTGGACTGCTGGACAATAGCATGGGTTATAGGTCTCACTTGGTTCTTTCTCGGAACTCGCTATACCTTATGGCAGCTGCTTGGTGCTGCCATCTGCGTGTTAGGGCTTGGTTTAGTGCTCCTCTCCGATGCCGGGGTGGGTGGAGGAGGTGATATTTTTTCCTTGTCTACCAAAAACTTTTCCTTGTTCATTATATTTCTATGCTCATGATCACTGATCTTGTCTTTGCCTTATTTTGATTTCTTCTTGGGATTTATAACTCGCGTCTCTATAAATGGAAAGATTATAGGCATATATATCAAAGATAATGAAGAAGATTAAATAACAACAATATTATCTTATATGAATCTTGTGAACGTTTCATGTATATATGGAAGAGAGAAGGCCTATCTTTGTCCATGATATTTGCCAAAATATACATTTCTAATCTAGGTAAAAAATAAGCTAATCTAGGTAACTACATAATGACATATAATTCAGAATATTCTCCTATATATTGATAATCATGGTCAAAACCCATTAAAAGTAGGATATATCCACCTTGTTTCTTGAAAAAATAATATATAGATCTTTGTAGATTTCTAAAAACCATGTTACTAGATCTATTTAAAAAATAAATTAATGACATATATTCATTTAAACAAATTCATTGATCCGAATTAGTTTTTGAATAATATTAATCATTTTATCACACAAATTAACTCATTTTAGAGATACATTAGGATGAACATGTTAGCAATATAAAGACAAGCAATATCTCACCTCTATTATGTGCTTAGTGGGAACAACTCATCTCTCCACTTAGCACAAAGTGAAGGCATAAACCATGGGTATAAATCATGCCATGATTTATACCCTTCACTCTTAGCTTAGTATACATATATACTCAGTGAAGAGCTGCGAGTAAGAGTAAAAAACACAAAGAGAACAGAAGAGAAGAGAGAGCAGTAGAGAGAGCTTGAACGAGTAAAGTTGAGTTGAGAAGAGTTTTCTCCTCCTCCTTGTTTGTATTATTTTTTTAATTGATTAATACAAACCATTAGCTCTATGGAGTAGGCAAGTTGTCAAACATGTATATTCATGTGTGTTTGATTTCTGGAATTACCCAACAACTAATATCAAAACTTGTTCTTAAAAAAGAGGGTGTTTGATCTAATCTTAAAAATCAAAGTTCTCAAAACATGTTTTTAAACATACCATCGTGTAGAGGAAGACGAGACGAATCCACTGGTGAAAACCTAGTGAAGAACCGACATCCTGCATGCCCATACACGCCAACACGCACCGATGTCAAGACTACCCACACGCACCAACGCACCACACTCTCCTTCTTCGCCTGAATGCCTACAACTAAACTAAGTTGACCCGACACATCAGTGTATAATCAACAGCCACAGCAGCAATTCTGCATAGTCATTAACCACATCACTAGTATACGCCAGCACAGACACGTCAAATCAGGAATCTATGTGGATATGTCACGCTATCATATATGGGCTTGTATTGCTTGCATCTGTAACACGACATCATAACCACGTCAGCATATTGGGTTTTGATCCACTACGTCGCATACACTATTCCCGCTAACACGCGGCTTCATTTGCTCCGTCCAATAATCAAAAAGTTTGATTGATAAGATCTGAGTCATCCAAAGTCTAATTTGGATGATTTCAGTGTTGTTTCCAGCTTTTTTGGCCATTCCATACACATTTAACGGGAAAAATATTCAAATTTGATTTAGCATATTCAAATTTGAGAAGTATTAAAAATGACAAATAATAAAAAGGCTGCTGGAATTAAAAAATTTAATGGGATAGATTTTGGATATTAGAAAAATACAAATTGAAAACTATCTATATGGGAAGAAACTTCATCTTCCTCAGTTGGGAAGCAAACCTAATAATATACAAGAAGAAGAATGGCTAATTCTTAATAGATAGGTTTCAGGCATTATCTGGCTATCCTTGTCAAAAAGAGTTACTCACAATGTTACAAAAAAAAAATCCACTGTAAAATTAGTGAAAGCCTTGTTTAGGATGTATTAAAAGCCCTCAACAAATAATAAAGTGCATTTGATAAAGAAGTTGTTCAACTTGAAGATGACCAGACGCACCTCTGTTATACAACACCTCAACAACTTTAATACGATCATAAATCAATTATTATATGTTGAGATTGAGTTTGATGATGGATCTCATTTTGCTAGTTTCACTTCCAAGCAGTTGGGAAGGCATGAGAATAGTCATGAGCAATTTACCTGGAAAATCTAAACTAAAATATGATGACATCCGAGACTTGATTCTAGCCGAAGAAATGTGAAGGAAAGACTCGAATGAAAGTTTAAGTTTAGGTTTAAGTTCAGCTCTCAACATCAATACTTGAGGGAGGAGATAAGATAGAGGCTTATCTAGAGGTAGATCAAAATCAAAATACAGAAGTAAAAGCAAGTTTGGACCCAGAAAGTAGGTTGAATGTTGGAATTATGGCAAACCTGGTCATTTCATGAGGAGTTGCACAAAACCAAAAAAAACTTGAAGCTGACTCTGCAAACACTACTATAAATGAGGTACAAGATGCTTTGATTCTTACTGTACAAACTCCAATTGATGATTGAATTATTGATTCTAGTGCTTCTTTTCACTGTATAATACACCATGAAATGATGCAAAACTATATTACTAGAGATCACGGTGTAGTCTATCTGGTCAATGGACAACCAATGGATATTGTGGGTATAAAAGATATGCAAATCAAGACAATAAATGAATCTATATGGAACTTGTAAAATGTAAGGCATGTTCCTGGATTAAAGAAAAAGTTAATCTTCATCGAACAACTTGACTATAGTGGTCATTCAATCCTTTTTCTGGAGGTATGTGAAAGGTATTGAAGGGAGCAATGGTTTTGGCTCGTGGAAAGAAAACCAGCACCTTATATGACCAAAAGATTTGTAGACATCATTGCCTCTACTGAAACAGAAAAACAAACACAGCTATGGCACTATAGACTCGACCATATGAGTCAAAAGAGGATGAAGATAATTCAATGATATCCAGCAACATAGTTTTGCATCATTTCATGGTGTGGTGCATAGTGGAATAAAGCACCAGAATCAAGAATCCAATCATTAATTAGACTTTGTACAACAAGAATCAAAGCATCTTGTACCTCATCTGTAGTAGCGTTTGTAGAGTCAGCTTCAGCTTGTTTCGGTTTTGTGCAACTCTTCATGAAATAACCAAGTTTACTACAATTCCAACATCCAACTTGCTGGGTCCAAACTTGCTTTTACTTCTATATCTTAATTTTGATTTACCTCTAGATAAGCCTTTATTTTGTCTCCTCCCTCGAGTGTTGATGTTGAGAGTTAAACCTAAACTTGAACTTTTACCTAAGTCTTTCCTTCGTATTTTTTTAGCTAAAATCAGGCCTCGAATGTCATCATATTTCAGTTTGGATTTTCCAGCTGAGTTACTCACTACTATTCTCATACCTTCCCAACTGCTTGGAAGTGAAACTAGCAAAATAAGAGCACAAATTTCATCATCAAACTCAATCTCAATAAATGATAATTGATTTGTGATGGTATTAAAGGTGTTAAGGTGTTGTGTAACAAAGGTGCCTTCAGTCATCTTCAAGTTGAACAACGTTTTCTTCAAGTGCACTTTATTATTTACTGAGGGCTTCTCATACATCCTAGACAAGGCTTTCATTAATTTTACAATAGATTTTTTTTATAACATTATGGGCAATTCTTCTTAACAAGGATAGTCAAATAATGCCCAAAACCTATCTATCATGAATTAGTCATTCTTCTTCTTGTATATTTTTAGGTTTGCTTCCCAATAGAGGAAGATTAAGTTTATTCTCATATAGATAGTCTTCAATTTGTATTTTTTAATATTCAAAATCTATCCCGTCAAATTTTTCAATTCCAACAGCCTTTATGTCATCTACCATTTTTAATACTTCTCAGATTTAAATTTACCAAATCTGACCTTATGGATTGTCTGGAATGGCCAAAAAAGTTGAAAACAACATTGAAATCACCCAAATTAGACTTTGAATGGCTCCAATCTTACCAATTAAACTTTTAAATTACTGGACGAAGCAAATAAAGTCATGTGTCGACGAGAATAGTGTCTGTAGCGCATTGGATCAAAACCCAATATGCTGACATGGCTATGATGACATGTCAGGCATATAAGCAATACGGGCCCACATATGATGATGTGGCATATCCACGTAGATTTCTAGTCTGATGTACCTGTGTTGCGTGTATTGGTGACATGGCTGATGACTATGTAGAATTGTTATTATGGCTGCTAACTGTACGCTGACATGTTGGGTCAATCCAATTCAGTTGCAGGTATTCAAGCGAAGAAGGACAGTAAGGTGTGTCGGTGCACGTGGGTAGTCCTAATGTCGGCCCGTGTTGGGGCGTACGAGCATGCAGGATGCTGGTTCTTTGCCGGGTTTTCACCAGTGGATTCATCTTGTCTTCCTCTACATGATGATATGTTCAAAAAAATATTTTGAGAACTTTAATTTTTGAGTTTGGATCAAACACCATCTTTTTTAAGAACAAGCTCTGATACCAGTTGTTGGGTGATTCCAGAAATCAAACACATAAATTTATGTGGTTCGACAACTTGCCTACTCCACAGAGCTACTGGTTTGTATTAATCAATCAAAAAAATAATACAAACAAGAAGGAGAAAAATCTTCTCAATTCAACTCTACTCACTCAAGCTCTCTCTTATTCTCTCTTCTCTTCTATTCTCTCTGTGTTTTTCACTCTTACTCGCAGCTCTTCACTAAACATATATGGATACTAAACTAAGAGTGAAGGGTAGTTGGATAATTCTAGAAATCAAACACATACAAATTTATGTGATTCAGTAACTTGCCTACTCCACAAAGTTACTGGTTTGTATTAATCAATTAAAGAAACAATACAAACAAGAATGAGGAGAGAAATCTTATCAACTCAACTCTACTCTTAATACTACTCTCTCTTATATTCTATTCTATTTGTGTTTTTCATTTTTACTCACAGCTCTTCATTGAGCATATATGTATACTAAGCTAAGAGAGAATGGCATAAATCATGCCATGATTTATGCCCACCGTTTATGCCTTCACTTTGTGCTAAGTAGGAGATGAGTTGTTCCTACTAAGCACATAGTGGAGGTGGGACATTGTTTGTCTCCATATTGCTACCAATCTCCCACTTAGAGGCAAACAATGAAATTATCTGTTATCCTTAAAGGTCAACTAAAGTTTTACACAACTTTAGTTTATCGAGTGTAACTCCTTTGGCTAACATGTCAACTAGATTCTTGCTTTCACAAACCTTTTCTATCATTAGTTGCCCATCGTCTAGCAATTGTCGAATAAAGTGATATTTGATCTGAATGTGCTTAGTCCTGGAGTGAAATGCTAGATTCTTGGCAAGGAAGATTGCATTATGATTGTTGCTATACAGAGTACCTTTTTCCATTCATTTTGCTCAATTCTCTCAGGAAACTTTACAATCATATGATCTCTTTTATAGATTCTCATACTGTAACATATTCAACTTCTGTTGTTGAAAGAGCGATGATTTTTTGCAAGTAAAACTCTAAGAAATAGCAGTGCTTCCTAGAGTGTGTATATATCCTGTAATGCTTTTTTCTACTATTAACATCTTCTACTAGATCAGTGTCTACAAAACTTTCAAGTTTCAAATCATCAACTGTAAAGGTAAGACAAGTCTCTAAGGAACCTTTTAAGTACCTCATGATCCATTTTACCGCCTCTTAATGATGCTTTCCAAGATTGCTCATATATTGGCATATAAATCTCACTGCATAGGCAATGTCTGGTCTGGTACAGACCACAGCATACATCAAAGAGCCAATAGTTAAGGCATATGGAATCTTACCCATATATCCACATTCTAGCTCAGTTTTTGATAACTGGTCTTTGTTGAGCTTGAAATGATTCCCCAGAGGTGTACTTACTGATTTAGCATTATTCATACTAAACCTACTGAGAACCTTTTTGACATACTCTATTTGTGAAAGCTTTAGTATGTCTTTGTCTTTATCTCTAATGATTCTCATGCCAAGTATTTCTTTAGCAACTTCTAGATCCTTCATTTCAAAATGTTTTGAAAATTGTTATTTTTTCTTGTCAATCTCCTCAATGCTGGATCCTGCAATCAACATATCATTTACATATAATACTAGAATGATGTAGGAGTTCTTAAAATGTTTAACATAGCAACAATGATTAGCTTGACATCTTGTGTACCTCGAATTGTATATAAAATTATCAAACTTCTTATGCTACTGTCTTGGAGCTTGCTTCAAACCGTATAGGTTTTTCTTTAGCTTGTAGACTTGGTTCTCCTTTCTTTGTATTACAAACCCCTCTAGTTGTTGTGTATAAATGTCTTCCTCCAATTCACTAAGAAAAAATGTTGTTTTTACATCTAATTGTTCAAGATGTAAATTTTTTGTAGCTACTATCCCCAGAACAACTCTGATTGTTGTGAGCTTCACAATTGGAAAAAATATCTCAAGAGTATTAAATCCCTTTCTTTTGTTGAAACCTTTTTACAACAAGTTTTGTCTTGAATCATTTGCTTCCATCATGCTCAGTTTTTACTCTGTAAATCCACTTGTTTTGCAAAGCCTTCTTTTAGGTAGTGTGGTTAGCTATCAAGTCTTGTTTTTCAACAACGAATATATCTCGTCCTTTATGGCTAACTCCCACTTGCTTGAGTTTTCATCTTGTAAGGATTCTTCATAAGGTAATAGTTTACCACCATCTGCCAACAAAATATAATTCAGTAAAAGGGTGAACCGTTGCAGGGGCTTTACAGTCCTTGAAAACTTACGAACATAAACAGTTAGTTCACTTGGCTTCGTATTTTCTTGTGTAGTAGTGGGTACAGATGTGCTTGAATCTTCTTGTAAAGACTCCTAATTTTTGTTATACTCGGTAACATCAAGAAGCTATTCTAATCTTATGAATTCATATTTTTATGGACTTATCTCAATCAGTCATTTCTATGTCTAAACTTGATCTGTCTTTATACAAAACTTTCTCATTAAAGATCACGTTCTTATTTCTGATAATATTTTTATTCTGATCATCCTAGAACCGAAATCCAAATTCTTCATCTCCATAGCCAATGAAGAAATATTTCTTGGATTTGACATCTAGCTTATTGTGAACATCAGAATCTATATGCATATAGCAAACACACCCAATGGCCTTTAAATGAGAAAGTTGTACTTCTTTTCCTCTCCATACTTCCTTGGGTAATCTGAACTCCAAAGGAACTGATGGTTTATGATTAATCAAGTAAACTATAATATGAACTATATCAGCCCAAAATGTTTGAGGTAACCCAGAATGCAACCTCATACTTCGAGCTTATTCATTGATGGTCCTGTTTATCCGTTCATCAATGTCATTCTGTTGTGGTGTGTCTGGAATGGTCTTTTTCTATTATGATACCTTTGACAACGCAATACTCTTTGAAACCTCTGTTAATGTATTCTCCTTCAGTATCAGATCTTAAGTATTTCAACTTCAGATCTGATTCAGTCTCAACCATAACCTTCCATTTCTTGAATGTTTAAAACACATCAGATTTATTTTTCATAAAGTAGACCCATACGTTCCTGCTAGTAGACCCATACCTTCCTGCTGAAATCATCAATGAAAGTCATATATACCGAGAACCTTCAAAAGATGCTACTAGATAAGGTCCTCGTAAATCTATGTATACATGGATAAGATTCTATACGCCTCAGCTATCGGCTCTTTGATGTATGATATGATCTGTACTAGACCAGACATTATTCATGCAGTGGAAGTTGTAAGTCGATATATGAGCAATCTTGGAAAGCAGCATTAGAAAGCGGTAAAACGGATCATAAGGTACTTAAAAGGTTCCTCGAAGACTTGTCTTACCTTCACAACTGGTGGTTTGAAACTTGAAGGTTTTGTAGATGCTGATCTAGTAGGAGAATCCAGCATTTCACTCTAGGACTACGCATATTCAGATCAACTATCACTCCATCTGATAATTACTAGAAAATGAGCAATTGATGCTAGAAAAGGTCTGTGAAAGCAAGAATTCAGCTGACATGTTAACCAAAAGAATTACACTTGATAAACTGAAGTTGTGTAAAACTTTAGTTAGCTTTCAAGGATAAAAGATAATTTTTTTAGTTGTCTCTAAATGGGAGATTGTTAACAATATGGAGACAAGCAATGTCCTATCTCCATTATATGTTTAGTGGGAACAACTCATCTCTCACTTGGTACAAAGTGGAGGCATAAACGATGGGCATAAATCATGGCATGATTTATATTTATGGCATGATTTATACCCTTCACTCTTAGCTTAGTATACATATATACTTAATGAAGAGCTATGAGTAAGAGTGAAAAACACAAAAAGAACAGAAGAGAAGAGAGAGCAGTAGAGAGAGCTTGAGTGAGTGGAGTTGAGCTGAGAAGAGTTTTCACCTCCTTCTTATTTGTATTATTTTTTTAATTGATTAATATAAATCAGTAGTTTCTAGAATAGATAAAATATCAAATTATATAAATTTATGTGTTTTTGATTTCTGAAATATAATTGAATATGTATTTAGTCGCAAACTAGAAATAATTAGTATCTAGATAATCAATAAATACACTCGTTTCCTTGCTATTCCCGGGACACTTTTCTTTTTTTTTAATATAAAAATACATACTTGTAAACGCAAGCATATATTTTTGTCATTATTACAGGTGGTTCAAAGCCCATTTTAGGTGATTTCCTTGTTATTGCTGGGACAATTTTCTTCGCCTTTAGCAATGTTGGTGAGGTTAGTAAATCCTGTTTGCATGCAAATAATATGAATCTTATGAAGAATTTTAATTCTTCAACTAAGAGTTGAAACACTAAATCTTCATATTTACGCATCTTTATCTTGTAAATTGTCATTTACCTAATTCTTCTATGAAATCAATGCCAGGAATTCTGCGTTAAGAAAAAAGGTCGTGTTGAAGTGGTGACAATGCTCGGTGTTTATGGATTCCTTGTGAGTGTGGTTGAGTTGTATCCTTTTCGAAACTAATATATGCTGATAAAAATCAAGAAAATACTTGAATGGAGAGACTGCTTAATAATTTAGCAGGAGGGGGCGAGTTTTCACACGTCAAAGCTAACCAACCCATGAACATGTCAATAATTTTTATTCGGGTGGGTGGGTGTTGATCAATTCGGGTTAACTCGGTTTTTTTTATTAAAAAATACATGAAAACATTGAGTAATGTCCCTCTTCCTTGATTTTTATTTTGAATTTCGAAGATTTCGAATATAATTATAAGTTGGAGTGTGTATATAACGCACGTTATCTTCAATATTCCATAACTTCATTTTAGATCCATAGTGGAGCTAAAGAGTTTGGAAGCAATCGCCTGGTCTAAAGATATTGTAAGTATTTTATATATACGTGCTAAGAACTATAAGAATGGTAGAGACCTTGACATTTATATTTATTTTGGCTTCAGGTATTTGCCATTGCTGGCTACACTGTATCCATGTTTTTATTCTATACTCTTGCTCCCTTCGTTCTAAAGGTAAAATCTCCCTTTGTTGCTTGTGAGTTTGTAAGTTCAAGAAGCTTTAGCCTTTACTCGAGGGAGAATACTAAAACTATGAAGTTATTTTTGAAGAATTAAGTTTTAAATTTCTGGATTATGTTGTTTTTTTAATCTTAGGTTTTCTAATCAGAAATCATGAATAACGGGAAAAAATAATTATATTTAGAACATTCTATGTCACAACTAGAATATAATAATATATCATGCATCTATCAACTTTAAAAAGTTATTTTGGAAGCCTGAATTTAAATTTTTAGATTAAATTGGTTTAAGTTTGTGTTGTTTTTGTATTAAAAAAATTAAATTTTTTTAATATTTTTAAATTATTTTGATATATTGCTATTAAATTATTTTAATGTATTTTCGAGTAAAAAATACTTTAAAAAATATTTTTTAATTTTATTAATATAGGTTTTCTAATTAGAAATCATGAATAACGGTAAAAGAAAAATTATAAGCATGATTTTCCCTCAAGTTCCATGATTAAATAGTTATTGGCTAAAATAAAATAATTTAAGGAATTGAATTGATGTGCGGATTTAAACAAAGAATCAATTTAAGATTTGAAGAATTGTTTTATATTTAACTTTTTGTGATGAAATTATGATGCATACAGTTAAGTGGAGCCACAATGTTCAATCTGTCTATTCTCACATCCGACATGTGGGCTGTCGTTTTCCGTGTCTTTTTCTACCACCAACAGGTAATAACTAAAATACAATTAATATATATATATATATATATATATTATTTTCTTTTTATAAATTTATGTATTTAATTATAATCATGATTAACTACTTTAATTGCAGGTTGATTGGTTATACTTTCTTTCTTTTGCAACTGTAGCGATTGGATTAATCATTTACTCGTTAACGTATGTTCTTATCCATCCTCTATTAATTCTGCTTATAAGAAAATTAATAATTTCAGCTCGTTTTTTTTGTTTTTATCTTCATCAATTTTAATTCTACAAGGATAAATCAGACAGATATTGATTATATTAAAAAATAATATAAATTATATTTTAAAATCTTATCTTATAATTTAAACTTTTATATAATAGTTTAAACTTTTTGCTAGTATGGTTTTTTGACGTGATATTAGAGTGATTCAAATCTTATTATTTTTATTTATTTAATAAAAAAAATTAAACATAAAATAGTATGAATTTATGAAAATTTCAAGTCTAAAAAATTTTTATTTGAGAGAATATATTAAAAAATAAGATAAATTATATAATAATTCATTGATAAATTAAAATAATTTAATATTTTTTAAAATAAAATTTTAAATCTCAACCTGGCGAATTAAATATAAAATCATTAAAAAAATTATACATATTCAGTTTGACAGGATTAATCAACATCGAGTTGATTTTTAATATAAGAATTTGAATGATTTTTAATATAAGAATTTGAAAGAAATATATGAAAGCTATAAATATTTTTTTTGTTAAAAAAATCTTGCTATATAATTAAAAATAAAATTTAGCAGAAAAATATTTTCTCAGTATACTCGCATTTGAAAACTAATGAATTTGTTGATTTATTTACTACAGGGAGGAGGGGGAGCGAGGTTCTCCGCCAGCTCCGCCGGGCGGGGATTCCAATGCAGAATACCAAGAGCTTCATGAAAACGCCGAAGTGGGGCCATGATGAAGACATTAAACGAGAAAAAATCTTATAGTAACGGTGAAGATGGTGGTTGGCAGGTTTTCTTGCCTGGTATGACTTCTTGTTGTTACATGGATATTTAAGTGTCTCATTTAATACTTTAAAAATAAAATATAATCTTTATTGCAAACTAATTCATAGATATAAATATAGATGTTAAACTAATTGATATTTATTTTTATTTTATTAAATTGTATCCTTACTCTCTTTTTTTATTTTAATTTTTTATTAATATAAATATTATAACTAGTTTGTATATGACTTGAATTAATAAACTTCCAATGATCTGATTCAAATTATTAAAATGTAAACTCAAAATCTATTCAAGTCAGCTTAGCTTACGTATATTTGAATTAACTTTATAAATTTTAAAATTAATAAATATATATATATAATAACTTTAAAATTAATAATACTATTTAAAAATAAATAAAATCTACTTAGTATTTTTTTTTTTTTATTGTAGTTGATGTTACGTTAGCGGAACATGACAAAATAATAAATGCCTTGATAAGATGTTAGCCAACCCAGCAACTTGTATCCTCCTTGGATGTCGTTTCATAATAATAATAATAATAAATAAGAAAGTAATGTGTTAAGATTTCGGATGTTTTGACTTTACTCCTTTTTTTTTTTTTAGAGGATGGAATCAAACCTAACAAGTTTCCTTCAAAATCTAATATCTTACCATCCAACTTGGATAATTATAATTAAATTGATGTGATTAAATTTAATTTATTTAATTATTAAAAAAACTCAAATTATTTATGATTTAAGTCTTTAACCTCTCTTATTAACTCAAAAGATTTTATCAATTCACCAACATTAATCCAAATAATTTAAATTATTTTTAACTATATAATTTTAAATTCAAATAATTTCAATTAATTTTAACTATAAAATTTTAAAGAACAGAAAGTAGAATTTATCAAGATAATTAATTTATTGAGTCAATTCATTAACCCAATAATATTGAAGTTGAGTAAAATCAAGAATACTAAAACAATATATAAAAATTCTAACAAATTAATTTTAAAAAAAGATGAAGGAATTCTAATAAATATTAATTCATCTCAAGACTCTCAAATAAGAGAATGAATCAATTTTACATATTAAAATAAAATAAAAAACTATTGGTTCTAGGATTAACAATACTAATAATACACTAGGCATAAGTGTTGATTTTGTGTTGGGATCAATTAGCTTCGTGCAAAGGGTATCTTGTTTCGTGGGAAAAAAAATATTTTCCTATAAAATGATTTTTTTCCTTCGTCATGTAGAAGTATTTAGGAAAATATTTTATTATAAAGTAAATTATCTTTCTTCCATGGTTTTTAAATAATGAAAATAAAAGGAGAAGAATTGCAATATTTATAATAAAGATAATGGAGATGTTGACAGCGATGGTGACTTATAATGGTAGACTTGTAATAATAATATTGAAATGACATCGGTGTCTATGGGAACAGCCTTTTCCTGCTCTTAGGCAGATGGGACTGCCCAATATTTCTTAGCGTTCAGCTTTATTTTTTTTTATTTTTTTTCTTGACATTTCATAAAGAAAGCTCAATTTAATTCCCCTCCGTTCCCAGTAATTTACGAGACTCCACCATAATTATAAAACTTAATGATTAATTTATTTACCTAAAAACATTGTTTAATTTAAAGAAAAAATTATTATTTTAATAATTAAAAACTAGATTGAATTTAAGTTAGATCAATAATTAGAGTCTTCGCTCGATAATATCAAAAAATTATTTTAATTTAAAAATTTAATCTGTTAAGTGAGATTTTAGAATATAACATTATATTGTATTTAATTTTTTATTAAGTAAATAAAAATAATGGAATTTAAGCTTGTTATTATTTAATCATCAAAGTTTTGATATCATATTAAAGAATCATTTCAATCCACAAACTTAAATTATTAAATGAAATCTTAGAATATAATTTATATTATTTTTTAATAGATAAAAGAGGAAGTAGTGTAATTCCAAGCACTTGTAAATATTTTTTTTATTTTTATGTCAAAGAATTATCTTAATTAAATAATTTAAATTATTAAATAAAATTTTAAGATATAATTTTTTTATTATTTTTTTTAAAAAAATTAAGTAAAACCTATTATTAATAAGATTAATACAATCTTATATTTAATTTTGATTAAAACAGGAAAAACGGATTAAAGTGGATGGATTAGGATGTTAATTCTTAATTGGTAGACGGGAGAAAAATGATTTGGTAAGCACAATTAACCATCAGCAATCATTGACTGACCAATAAGATTTTTATAAATTATTAAGCGTATTTAGGCTTTATCTTAAGAAATCCAATCGTAGACTAACGAATAAAACTTTTGTAAATTAAGTATGTTGACTTTGGAGCTCCTCGTGACGATGCACCAGCATGGCGTGTCCATCCAACCATCCCCTCCCCGTGGATAGGAAACCTAAAAAGTCACGATATATCTCCTATGCCTCGTGGTCTTGGGCCACACACACCATCTCCACCGCTCATTTTATCCTTTCACATCACTGCTTATTCTTCTATTTTTACCCTTCTCTCCCATTCGTTCGCTTCCGTGTTTATTTTTTTTATGTTTTAAAAATATTTTTTAAAATTTTTAATATTTTAATTTTTTAAATTAATATTTTTTAATTTTTTAAATTATTTTAATATACTGGTATTAAAAATAATTTTTTAAAAATAAAAATATATTATTTTAATATATTTTTAAACAAAAAAATATTTTAAAAAATAATCACAACTATATCATCAATCAAATAGTACCTGAAGTTAAATTCTCTGTAAAAGATGAATTGAACTTCTTCTCTTGTGTTTTGAGAGGTATGAATTATTTATTGTAGATGTTTTTTATTTAAAAATATATTTAAAAATAAATAAATTAAAATTCAGCGAAACGTGGTTACAAAAAAAACCGCCTCATTACGAGAAAAGTCCATGATATTGCATTGAAGATTTGAAAAAAAATACAAAGAAGATATCCAGTTTTCACAAACTCATAAACCATTTCAAGGATAATAATTGCTAGCATTGAACAAGTAAAATACAAAAGACGTGGAGATGGACTCAAGGAGGATCCATGATAACATCAACACCAAACATGGGGGGTGGATAAACGACTAGGTCTGCGATCCCAAGGCAACTCTCCTTGTCCTATAAATAAAAGTACAGGAACAGGCCTTGGTTTCATCAACTCCTCCCTCTTTCTCGCTTCAAGCTCTCCAATGCTATTTTGAAGAGATAAATTGATAAAATAGTATTTTTCTTTAAATAGTATAAATGGAGATGCTGCTTGGAAGAGATAAATTGATAAAATAGTATATTCTTAAGTAGTATAAATATTTCTTTATTTTTTGGCTTCCCATTTAAGAGTTGCTCCTAGGCAGTGTATCTTCTCGTGTTTGTTTTCTGTCCGTCTCTCAATCAAGAAATGGCGAAAACAAAGGAGGCTGCCTTCATTGGCTCCATTGATCAAGGCACAAGCAGCACCAGATTCATCATCTATGACCGTGACTGTCGCTGTGTTGGATCTCACCAGGTTGAGTTCACCCAGCTCTATCCTCAAGCCGGGTACTCTAAATTATTTCCCTTTCTTTTCTTTTGCTTTATGATGATGATGATGATGATGATGATGTTGGTGGTGGTTGTAGATGGGTGGAGCATGACCCAATGGAAATACTGGAGAGTGTGAAGGTGTGCATGGCAAAGGCAGTGGACAAGGCTTCAGCAGAGGGGCATAATGTGGACGCTGCTTTGAAGGCTATTGGTTTGACTAATCAGAGAGAAACTACTCTTGTTTGGAGCAAATCCACTGGTCGTCCCTTCTATAATGCCATTGTTTGGATGGATGTTCGCACCACTTCTGTTTGCAGGTTTCCTTTACTTCGCATATCTTCCATTCTTCACTCCAATTTTTTTTTTTTCCTATGACTGAGGATTTTCTTTATCAGAATTTCTTTATTGTTGCTTTCGTTTTGATATTACCCCCATTTGATTGATTGATTGATTGATTGATATTGCTGGAAATTTGTGATACTAGAAGGTTTGACATTTTTTTCTCTCTTTTTTTTTTATCAAATCATTGATCATTAGCTGTGTTTCCAAGATTTATTGTAAGGATCTAATGTATCCCTTTTGATTGATTGCTATTGCTGGAAATTTATGGTACAAAAAGATTTTGACCTTCTTTTTTTTTTAATATTTGATCATTTGCTGTGTTTCCAAGAATTACTGTAAGCATATCTTCTTTTAACAGGAGGCTGGAGAAAGAAATGCCAGGAGGAAGGACTCATTTCGTTGAGACATGCGGATTGCCAATTAGCACTTATTTCAGTGCCATGAAGTTAATCTGGTTGATGGAAAATGTGGATTTGGTTAAAGAAGGTATCGAGAAGAAAGATGCTTTGTTTGGAACGGTAGATTCTTGGTTGATCTGGAATTTAACTGGCGGAGTAAAGGGTGGCTTACACGTGACTGATGTCTCTAATGCATCTCGAACCATGCTCATGAATCTGAAGACTCTTGATTGGGATAAACCTACATTAGAAACCCTGAAAATCCCAGCTGAAATTCTTCCAAAAATTATCAGTAATTCTGAGATTATTGGAAAGGTCACAGAGGGATGGCCGCTTGTTGGTTTCCCAATTGCTGGATGTCTTGGTGACCAACACGCTGCGATGGTCGGGCAAGCTTGTAAAAAGGGTGAGGCTAAGAGCACTTATGGAACTGGTGCTTTTATACTCCGCAACACCGGTGAGGAGGTGGTACAGTCAACGCATGGGCTTCTAACCACCTTGGCGTTTAAGCTTGGCTCAAAAGCGCCAGCAAACTATGCACTTGAAGGCTCAATTGCTATTGCTGGGGCTGCAGTTCAATGGCTCAGAGATAGTCTTGGAATAATTAAAAGCGCTAGTGAAATCGAGGAACTGGCATCTCAGGCTGACACAACTGGCGGGGTTTATTTTGTTCCTGCCTTCAATGGCTTGTTTGCTCCATGGTGGCGTGATGATGCTCGTGGGGTTTGTATTGGGATCACAAGGTTTACAAGCAAGGCTCACATTGCTCGAGCTGTGCTTGAGAGCATGTGTTTTCAAGTGAAGGATGTGTTGGATTCCATGCATAAAGATGCCGCAGGTTCTGAGGAGGGAGAATTCTTGCTTAGGGTGGATGGTGGTGCTACTGTCAACAACCTCTTGATGCAGATTCAGGTTTGAGCTTTAAAGCGTTCTTCTTGTTACTGTATCAATCATATTTGCTCTTATTTACTGTTATGTAACAATTTTGATTGCCCCTCGCAGGCTGACTTGCTAGGGAGCCCTGTGGTGAGACCTGCTGATATCGAGACAACAGCCCTCGGAGCAGCCTATGCTGCAGGTTTAGCTGTCGGGGTTTGGACAGAGGAAGAGATTTTCGCTTCTGGAGAGAAGTCCAAGTCTGACACCACTTTCCGTCCCAAACTAAATGAGGAGCTGAGGAAGAAGAAGGTGGATTCGTGGTTCAAAGCTGTTGAAAGGACTTTTGACCTGGCTGATCTTTCCATTTGACGCTTTTTATTAATTACGCTTCCATCCTATCTTTTCATTCGCATTTCGATCCTTATCTTTGTTACAAGCTTAATAATTTTAACCGACAGTTTAATCCTATCTGTAATTTCTATTATATGATCAATTTCTGTACGCTAAAATCAGCTGGCCATCCTGGAAATTTATGGGGTTCAGCTGGTTGCCTGCAACTCTGTAACCTGTGCAAGTCCTGTATCCCCAAGGTTCATCAACCCTTGGGGTGTGTTTGGTAGTTCGGTAGTGCATGGACAGCGTTTATCAGAGTACATTTTTAGCGTGTTTTTTTATGGTTTCGAAATCAGTACATCAGATTTGATGTTTTCTTCAACTCAGACGCAAAAACACCTGTTCTTGCTCTACGCTCATATTGTTTTCTTGTGACTGGTGAAATCATTTGTTTTGGATCTTTAAGAACTTGCACTGAGGCTGCCTGATAGTATGGTGTCATTCTCTGTACCCCTTCAATTCAATTGAGCATGGGATGGAGAGCCAAACCCTAACAATGGAGTAAAATGGCATGGAACGGAGGGCTTCTCAATTACTGTAAACAAACAGGAGGAGGGATGATATGTGAGGAAATCATACAGATGAAGTTGCCAAATCTGAGGGCCTTTTTATTAATCAAACAAAATCTTTTTAACAGAAAAACTTTGCAATTTATACAAAGATTATTGGCACCTACAAAGTAAAGAACAGCTAAAATCAATAGACTCGAAATACAGGCTCTCTTCCACATCGTCCTCTAATCATTTCTACAGTGTTTGAGATGCAATTGCAAAGAGATTTTGTCCATAAAAAGCAAGACAATGGAACACCACCGTTTTTCTGTCGTCCACTTCGAGTTATTCACTCTTTCAAAGAACAGGTGCACAGAGTGATTGCTGGTTGTACAACCTAGCAACCCCATTTGTGAACTGCTGTTTGTTTCTTCTTCGCTTTGTTACAACTATAAATCCTTCACCGTCACCTTGATTGTTTTTATTAGCATCTGGGGTTTCCGGCTGTTCACCGTCGCTGGACTGAGTAACCAATTTTGTCTTTCCTTCATTTCCGTAGAGGATTTTTATAATTGCACTGTCATTAGCAATTGCATCCGAAGAGTTCTCTGAACTTTCAAACCTTTTACTGCCTAGGGTCTCGCTTCCACCATCAATATTATTCTGGACTGACTTCACAATGAAACTGAGCAGTATCTGCCTTGCAAGTTCTGCCTTCTCAGTCTCAGAGGTGGTGTTTTTTGTAGAACAATCTTGAACTTCATTACCGGATTCCTTACTAATGTACTCCTCTTCCTCTCTTGCATTGCTTTTCTCGAGCAAAGATTTCGTCTCGTTTGAAATAGCAGAATCTCCATTTTCAGGATTTGTCTGCCAAGCTCTACTGGGAACAAACTCAGGTGCATGCGGGTTCATGCTTCTAGGTTGTGTTGCCAAGTGAGTTCGGTATTTCAGCAAACCTTGTCTCATGTGGTAAGATTGAGCAGTTCTATAATACAGCGGAGATCTAGGCCCACGAGGAACTCTTGCAAGTGGAGGTGCCACTGGGACTACAAGCATTCCTTGACTAGCTGTTGCGTCATATATGCTTGGTACAGAAGCTGAGTTTAATGGGTGAACCAGTGGGCATGGTCCTGGATTGAATGGTTCAGCTGCAGCTGAAAGCTTACTTCCATTTTTCTCAATGAACTTTTCCTGATTAGAAGAAGAAATTTCCTCAACTTCAGGGCCAGATTTTTCGGGTTCAGTTTCACTTTCATGAGTTCCTTCTGCTTCATCAGGACCTGGTTTATTATCAATAACAGGGATATCATTGCTTTCCTCCTCCTTAAATGTCTCAGGTACAACACCGCATATCTGAGTTTCAGGTTTTGCCTCGCTTGATTCTTCTACGATCTCCTGAGATGGCTTCAAAGCCATACCAGGGGGTGCCACAGCTACTTCTTTGTAAGAGAGTGATTTTGATGCCATAGCAGTGAGATTTGCCGGAGCAGAAAAAGGTTTGGAGACAGTAGCTTTTGCCTGCAGTTCAATTGATTGCTTCGCAGGTGACACCTCCATTGTAATTGTCCTTGGAGTTTTTCTTTGTGCTGGGGAAATGATTTGACTCCTATAGCTTCTTTCTCTATTACTTGAATATTCTGCAGTAATTATGTTTAGCTTTGCAAAAGCTGGTCGTCTACGGCCAGATTTCCTGCCAGCAGCTTTCCATGACCGTCCTCTTGGATTGGCTTCTAGCCATCCTTCATCTGAAGTTGTTTCTTCAACAACTTCCCCCGCAACTGTGGGCCTGTACTTGGTGATATCATCATTTTCCTCTGCTTCTTCATTATGAATCACATCCACCCCTTGTTCTTGAGTGTTGCCATCATCTGTCATCACCATCGCATTTCCCAAGCCATCTTTGACCATTACATCTTGATGGACTTGATAGGACTTATCACTAACCTGGAGTACCTGTGGATTTTAGATTAAAGGAAGATAGGGGTCATGTTCTCATAATACAGTAGATAAATTAAATCAGATTTTGGAGAGCTGTCAGGTGTGGACGATACTTGTAATTCAGTAACATTCCAGAGGAACTTGAGATGTGACATTATATGTTCAGAAGAAGCAGAAATATAACATTTTCAGGATTTCTCTGGCTTTTAAAACTATATGGAGCATGTTTACTATCTGAAAATGATGCAGATTAGAAAAATGTGTTTGTTTAAAACTTCTAATCAAACAACTTTGCATTATTAACTACCTTTGCACGACGCTGTTTCCTGAGTGCATCACTTCCTCTAGAGTCTTGATCAGGACTAATGTAATCCAGGAGATCTGATACACTGCAGCAGGGAGTCACAGGCTTTGGTATCCCAACATATAAATGCAGATGAAGAAACAAGTAATGTGGAGAATACCATATCAATACCTAAGGTGACCTTTGCTTGCGATGGATGCATCTGGCTTTGGAGTCCCATTTCGTGCTGCTTCTTGCTGCTCTAGGGCTTTTGATTCAAAATATTCAAGCCATGCAGCAGCATCCTGCATTAAAAAACACAGCACCTTGATGAGTTTCGCAGATTGACAGCAGAAAATTATAAGCAACCAGCACTGACACAACAAAACGAAAAAAAAAGTTATGATTATGAACAAAGTTATCCAGGTTCTAGACCCTTAAGATATGGGCATGAATGCAGGAACTAGGCTGAACACTCCAAAATAATTGCAAAAATCCTAAAGATAGCTGAATCAAGCACTTCCAGGCACGCCCACACCGACCAATGGAAAACAAGTCTGTGTAAACAAATATCCTTCTACTTATTTATTTATTTTATTAGTATTATTTATATATATTTTTACCATAAGGGAAGTCATGTAAATTAGATCACGACTACATATTTTCCATTACCTGAGTACGAAGATCCTCCGTTCCAAGTTTTGCCTGAAGTATCTTGAGTGTCGTTTGCTCATGTTGAACACTTAAGGAATATGCCTCCATCAGAGAAAGAGCAATGGCTATAGCATGGTAGCTTGCAGCTGTCTGTCAGGCCGAGAAAAGGAAGGTAAATAGAAGTGTTTGTTCATTCTTATCCTTTTTCATAAGTTTTAGATAAGTTTAAAATAAAAATGTCCACCTCTTGACAAGATTAGCATGCATGGTGTTATTTAGTGAGTGAAAAGAACCTGTATGTGATCTGCCCCTAACAATCTTTGATTGCACTTTAGAGCTTCATGCAGGTATCTGAGAGCAACATGAACATTTCCCATGCCCTCTTCCATCATAGCCACATTGATGTATGTAGCGGCGGTATTAGGGTGAGACAGACCACAAGCAAATTGAAGAAGGAATAAAGCACGGTTCACATATCTGTTGAAATTTATCCAGTTCAATCAGAGACTCCAAGAAGTCCAACAACAGAACTACAGATTGTGCACATCACTTAATGAATACGTTATGATCACACAGATGAGGGGGCAGATTTCCATTAAAATTTTAAATTTACAGAAACTCTGTTTTCATGGAAACAGTTAATTACAACAAACACCAGTAGGGACAATTTCACCATAAATTTAGATTTGGAAAATCTCTGGTAGTTATGATATCATTAATTTGGAATGACTACATCAATAATCAAAGGTGAGCAAGTCAAAATGAGTTTTTAAGGTAATCACTTTGAACTTACTTCAAAGCTAACTCAATGTGTTGAAGACGATAATAAAACACAGAAAGATCACCATAGCTTTTCATTGTATCTGGATGATCAAGACCAAGTTCCCTCTCATTGATATCCAAAGCCTTTTGCTGGTATATAGTAGCCTAACAAATGAAAGCAACCAAAAAGTAGCTTTCTTTAGATTCATATAATATTTCAATAAGATAGATAGAGATGCCAAAAAACTGTCTGATGTGGCTAAAGCTCACAATAATTTCATATAAGTGAAAACATTTGAACTTTCTACTGAATTGCATGAATGCTTCAAATTGAAGTACCAAACATGTTCATAAAAATCTAGCATAACTCCAGCTGCTTCCGTGTTCAACTTTCCAACTTTTCAAATAACCATTCTATAGAAGTCCAGAATACCATTCATGTGCAGTTCAACCAATTTGAAGCATCATTCTATTATATCTTTTTCAGTCACTACTCTAATTATAGACATACCTTTTCGTAAAGGAAACAAATCAAATCCCTAAAACGAAAGAAAATGCTAAAGAGAATATTAGTTACCTGATTAAAGTCTCCTGTGTGGTAGAGAACAACAGCTAGAAGACTGTAAGCACTGGCAGTAGTCCGATGATAGGGACCACATACAGCTATCATCTTTGCTAGAGCCTTGAATGGAAGCAGTACATATTTTGAGACGAAATGATGTCTAAATGAAAAAAGGAATTCATATAGCATTAACATACAGATTCAATGGGATATTATTACCTTCGTTCCATAATTAACAGCATCCTCAAGTTTTCCTTTATCAAGAGCGACCTTCGATGACTCCAACAGAGTCCGTCCATCAGCTGAAGAGCATCCTACATTCTATGAAGCATTGTGCATATATCAAATTTAGGTTGAAATTCTATGTGCTCAGAATTTTTGAGAGATTTATAACACAATTCACACCTTACACACAGGAACTACACTGATAATGTCGCATTTCCTAAAGGGGTTTGAGCACTCCATGTCATAATCTCTTGGAACCAACTCCAATCCAACCTGGCAGGGGAATTTATTGTAAAAACCATGATTGGGACATATGCAGCAGCCAACAGCAGTAAGAACAATCAGTACCTTATGGCAAAGTCCACGAAGAATTGAAAGCCTTCTCAAATGCTGAAATTCATCTTTCAGTGTCCAACCAAATCTCTGGGAAAGAAATGTTCGCAACCACTGCAATTTGAGAGCATGGTCATCCTTCACTGTTTGATCACTGCCTTCAACCCCACAACTTCCAAGCAAGAAATTTAGGGATGAAGCTATGCCTGCAGACAAGTCTGATATATTGTTGATAGATGCAATAACCACTTTAAGTATGTGCTTGAAAGCTCGAGTAACCATCTCATGAACACAAAGTGATTGTATGTGAGGAAGCTTCTCTGCAAGTTCAACCTGATTGCAAGAAGTTTAGAATCAACAAAATCAAAACGACTTACTTAAGCATAAGACAGTGAAGAATTTTGCAAGGATATTACTGTGGCTTTTGGCCAAAACTTGCATCTACATAGATCGGTTCAAAGTATAGCAAGAGGACTGGTTATAATAAAGTCATCGAACAGTATCACACACACACCCATGCGCGCGCACTCACGCTCACACGCATGCAGAGAGAGAGAGAGAGAGAGAGAGAGATTTCTCACCACCCTTCCCAAAGAACGCATCTGCAGTCCCCTAAAATGCATGAAGTCAGTCAGCGTGCGACCATCAACAGGTGAAAGTTCAAGGGAGCCAAAATCTGTTACCTAATAAAGTATAAGATCTGGATTATAAACTGTTCAAACTCTAGTCAGCAAAGTAAGACACTGCATAAATTAAATATTACCAGCTTAGGCAATGCAACTTCATCGTAATATCTGTATGCTGTTTGAAGAAGCTCATCTGCTGACTGTTGCAAGAAAATACAGTTCTACTCAGAAATAACAATAAAGAAAACTTAGGTCATAATAAAGACAACATCAACAACAACAATGAAAATGACAAAACAAGTCAACCTTTAAATGAAGGTCAGTTCCAGATTCTTTCAGACGCAAGAACGCTTCTTCAGAAACCAATCTCCTCAATTCGCACCCAATGTTGGACTCATCATTGCTATGTTGTCCGGCATTAATTCCCATAGCTTGGCTGCACAGGCCAGATTCAATTTCTTCTCTACCATGTATGGAAGTCACAGTAGGCTTCATATCCCTCTTCTTCAAAAATTTGAATTCCTTTCCAAGACCTTTCACAGCTTGTTTGTTCTCACTATTATCCTCAGGGCTTTTAGAATTGGTATCTTTTGAAGCTTCATGCTTTTGCAGATGTTGCAACCAACATGAGCCAAGTTCCCATCTAATAGACCTTTCTGAAGCAATTGGCTTCTCCTCTAGCTTGGTTAAACTCTCTTTAATTACTTTCCGAATAAGACATCTAGATGCTTCTAACTCTTCCAAAGTAGAGTGAGAAGACTGTCCTAGAGATGCTTCAGCACTGCAACACTTGTGCAGCAGCACCCTTAAACTGCAAGAAGGTTTGGATAGCTTATCCCTTTAAGTCCATAGTGCATGATGAAAACATGTACATGAATCAAGAGTACTTCCTTTAAAAAATCTTGTACTCTCAGTATGCATTTAAATAATTTTAGATTTTAGTAAACGTAGAATTGACTCCTGAAATAAAGTAATTGCATGATTATCTTTTCTTTTAATGTCAACTTTTATAGTCTTTGAAAACAAGTTATTTTACTTCAAACTTATTTTTGTAATGTCTGATGAAAAATTTTCAGATCTGATATGGAAACCGAAGGATGGGACACTAAATAAATTTTTTTGACAAGTGAAGGACACATAATAGCCATTTTTTTCTTTCTTGATTGTCCTAGCAATTTACAGGGTCTAGTGCCATGTGCTAGAAGAAACTATATAAACTTTTTCAACAGGTGAAGGACACATAATAGCCATTTGTTTCTTTCTTGAATATCCTAGCAATTTACAGGGTCTAGTGCCATTTGCTAGAAGAATGGACACTTTTATATCATGGAAATATTCACATATTAAAGGAAGAAAAGTTAACTCACTTTTGTAGTGTTATGTTTTCCTCATTCCTTAAGCAGGAGTTTAAAACATGCTCTTAAGAGATGTTTCAAGCTTTTGCTTTTATGTGTTTGCTTTGGTCGTCAAATTAGGACTAGAAAGCAATCTGACATGCAGCTCTCCAATTGGATCCTGAGCAGCAAATATCATAAATCTAATTTGCTGTCCTTTCAACAGGGATCCTAAGCTTGCAGTTTTAAATATCTTTTACACAATAATCTACAGAAACAACACAAACACTTTGACTCTGAATACAATCAACTCAAACAAGAGACTCATAACAGATAAGACCTGGGCTACCAGAATAAATTCCACAATTTCTGAGTATTAGCATGTATATCCTACGTGCATCCAACAGGGCACAATCTTCCAAACACTGATATTAGGTTGACTAGAAATCTAGCTTGTAGCTCAAACCTGTTAATATTAAGAGCATTAGCTCCTCCATCTGGTAGATCATCAATTTCAATATCCTGAGCATCAAACTTTTTCTTCTTCACATTGCCAACAACTTTCACTGTTGCAGTGTATCCACAAAGTCTTACAATGACAGTGCTCAATGAAGAGGTATCCTGCAGAAATTAAAGCTGTTGTTTCAGCAGTCTATTTATGTACTTTTGAAATACAGAACAAATATAAACATGTAACTTTGCTTCTGCCATTCTAAATGAAGACATTAACCCAGTTGAGATGATCATTTGGTCATGTGCAACAAAGATTAATTGGCTGTACTAAAGGGGGGTCATGGAGTTTCAGTTTGGAAGCACTGCAAGGAGGTGAAGCTAAAGAGGATGTCGATTCAGGAAGAAATCTTAATGCCACCTGGCATAATGTGACCGTGCAAAAATCCGGTAATGATGAACTTAGAATGGAAAGATGAGTCCTCATGCTGACAGTCGTGCAGCACAAATAGAAATGTTCCAGCAAGGAAGAGAGGAAGGGGAGGGGGAGAGTGAAAAGATCAGAATTGGAAGACAGCTTATTTCCTTAAATAAGATGGAACCCAAAATTGTTATTGTCAGAGGCGCTTTTCCATGGATGCACATCCAATTTTGTAATAGCAGGTTGTCCTACTGCATGCATGTCAATGCGAGTGAAGGTGGAATGATGGTGCTTTGAAGGGCGAAGAAGGAAACGAAACTATACTTACATGAACAACTACACTCTCATCTGCGGTTACCCCTTTAAGCAAATTCCTTTGAGCAATTTCCTTAGCAGGGATACCAGATAAGTGATTGCCGTTGACTTTGACCACAGTCTTCAAGCTTGCATCTGCTGCATCACGTTCTACAACTATGGACAAGTCTCCTACATGATCTTCAAGCAAGAAAGAGCCTGACATTGTATCTCTTGCTTGAAGATTGGAATCAATAACACCTTGTATCGCTCCAACAGCTTTAAAAATTGAAACATCAACAAATTGACTATGAAGCAAAAAGGCCTTCCGGTCTCGCACCACTCTCTCCTCCTCTGTCTTGCATGGTAGGCTAGCCAATATCGCGAAATCAGTGGCCCAAGGTCGAAGATCATACCCACCATATCTTCCTTGCCCTCCACCATTGCCACCCCAGCTCTCGTCTTCTACAGGAAGGGATGGAAAGCTTGATGGAGAGTCCGCAACAGATGGAGGAACTAGCCATGTATTTGCGCGGAATCCGTAAGGAAGATTACCGAACTGGAAAGGAAGAAGCGAAAACATAAGATGTCACATATTTTTTGCCTTCAAAACAGTAATGATGTCTATGGCAAAAGCCTATATTATATTAAATGAGTATAAGAAGTTGACCTTATTATGCTCTACAAAAGCCTTCATAAGGGAATCATATGCCTGCAGTAACCACAGCAACACATCCATCAATTACAAACCGAAGGCAAATAGCAAGCCAATTGATTTCAAAACAAATGCAACAAAAGAGAAGGGCTGGAACTTGGATGAAAGCAAACCAACATTGGCAAAAGCTCGGCTGAGATTTTGAAGAAGATCCACCACGGAATGGCTTAGGGAAAATTGCTTTCCCACCGCATAAAACCCTTTTACTGAAGCAACCACCTTTATTAGCTTTCCATTGCATATCTTAACCTGGAATATATCAATCACATCAATGCAGCTTCAGTTGCCATGACAAAGGATTGATAAGCCATAAGCTCATGAAAAGTTAAATTTCTATGCGGGTAATCTACATTTTTCGCACTCAGGATATCTTTGGTATCATATAATGTGATGTGATGAGATGAGATGATTTATTATATTCATTTATTTAGTTGCAAAAAATTTAGTAATGAAGTGGAGTCCTTGATAATTTTCTTATAGTGTCTGAATTGCAAAAGAATATTTTAGTCCCTAATTAATTTTTATTTACAAACTGGTCCTTATTTGAAAATTTTAGCCCGTTGTAGATTCATCAATTTTATGCTTCTATCCTATAATTTAAAATTCGCATATTAACTTTTTTTCATAGTTTTCATCACATTTCTTTCATTTTAATTCGCATATTACCTTGTAATATCATGCAAAAATGCTTATTCCCTACTAAAAAACTAAATTCAAAAGGAAGATATTTAACGGTCAGGGGTCATGTTGGAAAGTTTTAGAAACTATAAGGATAACATTACAGAATTTCAAAACTTGAGGATAAAAGTGAAAATAAAGGAGACGATGAACCTGAAATTCAAAATAATCACCCGGTCGTGACCTTTCCTCTCCATCCTTAACCTCACTGCATCGTCTCAAATCTGCAACATCGTCAATAATATAAAATTAACAACTAATTAACACAATAAAAAAAAAAGAGAGATAAAAAAGACAAGCCTAGGAAAATAAGCTAAAAATGCAATTAATTAATTACCGAGAATAGGAGGCGGGAGGTGAGAGAAGGAGAAGAAGTCATAGAACTCAGACAGCTTCGGCGTCGGGTGAATCGCCGCCATGTCCATACTCTCCGACATAGCGGCCGACACCGACGTCGTTTCGGATGCTGCATCGTCGGACAGTGGCGTTGCAGGAGTACTGGTCCGTGGAGACCTAGCACTGTTAGACCGTTTGGATTGTGATATTGACGGTGACGGTCGCCTGGATTTGTTGGAGAACCTGGTTGTGCAGGCCACTATGTCCAGCAGCCTCCGTACATGAGCTACGGCCTGCGACTCCTCTGTGTAGTCCTCTGCAATTACAAAAGCACAGTGGCAAGGTGTGTAAATTAACTCACAGCGTCGGGTAATGTTTTAGTCATTTTCTTTTCTTTCACACGCCGGACACATTCAGATATAAAATTGTCAGATAATTATTGGGGAAAAACATTTACTCAGATTTACTTTATCTATTTTATTTTATTTTTTACTTAAATTAAACATTTTTAAGAATTCATTATGATATTCAAGTCTTTTTTGTTTTTTGAGTAATTAATTTTTTTGTCGTCTAGTTAATTGTTCAGTTTTGCATGAGATTTGTCATTTTTTATTTTTTATTTTTTTTCAATTACTTATTTATTTTTTTCTAAAAACTTATTGACTCAAATGGCTTAAATTACTTGCATTTTTTTAATAATTATAGAGCACTAATTACAATAATACATTATAATTTCTATACAAATTATTTTAGTTGCAAAACCATAACATGTGAAATTCATGGTTTAAAAAAATAAATGAAAAGGAAAATGGGAAGCATGTGGTAACAAGGGTTTGACATGTGAAATGCATTGCACGTAACTACTTTGTTTTTGTCGTTGCCCTTATCTGTAATCTTGCTACCTTCTATGGAAAACTACAGTTTATTCCCTGTATATTCATTAATATTCCACTTTGATCCCTATTTTTTTATTTTCTCACTACCAACCCAGCATTTATAAAATTTCAATATAGTCCTTTTTAAGATTTAATTATAGAAGATAAAGTGAATCTACTCAAAACCTACTTTTTATTTTGAAATTAATCATGAATTGGTAAACATGGGATTCAAACTCAAAACCTCTTTCTTCCCCTTGTTTTGCTACAATCATTGAGCAAATGAAAATGATTTATATATTCTTAATTTGGAAAAACAAATTAAACTACATTCATCCGTGAACAAAAATCATTAGAAGCTAACCAAAATTAAAGATACTTATTGAGATTTTGTAGCTTAAATTGTGTCACTTTTATATATAAAAAAAAAATTCAAATATTTCAAATATTTTTTACTTGAAAATATATTAAAATAATATTTTTTTATTTTTTAAATTATTTTTAACTTTAATATATTAAAATGATTGAAAAAATAAAAAAAAAACTATGAAAAAATTAATTTTTTTAAAAAAATATTTTTGATATATAAAAATAAATAAGATAAATTTTGAAATCATCTTTATTTATACCTAAAAATCTTTAAAAAAAATTAAAAACTTGAAAGTGTATAAACATGTGACTAAGTGTTGAAGATGTCTAAACATGAAGCTCGCAAATTAACATTATAAATTATATTTGAAAAATTAAAATATTATTTATTTTTATGTTTTAAAATTATTTTTATAAAAATTCAAATCTTTTTTAATTACTTTAAATTAGTTTTTTATTTTTTTAAGATTATTTTAATATAATATTATCGAAATTAATTTTTTTAATAAAAAATATTTTTTTAATTTATTTTTAAATAAAAACATTTTAAAAATCAATCACTGCCGAGTACTCAAATTCTTAAAACAAACTTACTGGGACTTAACACTTGTGATCTAAGATTATAAAGCATCTATGGACCTTGAAGACAGGCATCCTCGCTAGTTGCTGGTATCACAGCAAGATCGTTTTCCCTTGACCTAATTACGATTTAGGACATGAGATTTTGTCAAGATCCTTTTTATCATGGACCCACCTCACGTGACATGAGCTCGGTGCATGTCCCTACATTTCCTGCAACTTCCATGGTGACCTCTCCCTTGGGAGTCTCCAATGAGAGCTGAGAACTGTCTTTTTGTGTCCAAATTATTTTAATACGGTTGATTGGGATGATGGGATGGCGAATACGACAATTAGAGCTCAGTGTTCCTTGCTCTTTTGGATGTATTTACCCAAAAAAAAAGTTGTAAATTCCTCTAAAATTAATTTTTTTTCAAAAAGAAAAATCAGAGAGAGGGAGATGTTGTTTGGCGAGGAGCTTCACCTACCTTCGATGATTTTGAGCAGGCAGGGCTTCAAGGAGATAATTTCTACTCTGTCATGCAACCCATGCCCTTTCACCTAAAAACACAAAAAAAGAAAAAAAAAAGCTAAAAATAATATTACTAATAACTCTCTACACATGCTTTACAGAGGACAGAAATGGTAGAAAACCTCGTGAGATAAGGAATAGTTTGTGAGATGACATGTTTCCACATTTGCAGCCAATAACTTCTTCACATCAAGTATCCTATCAGTGGAGATGCCCTTCAAGAGGAGCCCAGATAATCGATTAGAGGGCTTAAAATATTCAAGAAATTAAATGATTAAAAATACCAGGAGTAGTGGCACCACCTTGAGCACAACTTGCGATTCATATGGGGTGATCACGGTGACATCAACAACACTAGGAACAGCTGCAAATCAAGTTAATTTATAATAAAAACATATATCAATGTCGGAATAATTAATTAAAAAAAAAGAGAGAAAAAAACAGGTAGTATAATCACATTTCTCCTCCTTCCTTCTCCTCTCTGCTCTAGCTTTGTTTGATTTCCCCTTCCCTGACCTTGGCGCCATTGTTTCTCTTCTTCCTCTTCAACCAGAGCTGCGTGTTGTGCACTGGAAATAGGAGGAAAAAAGATGAAGAAAAAACCTGTGTGTGTGTCGGCAGCACACAATTTCAGATACCCTTTTTTTTCCCAGAAAACAATGAACCTGATGAGATTAGGTGTTGTTATCAGCGCTAAAGAAAACCCAAGAAAGGAAGCGTGTAGAGAGGAGAGAGAGAGAGAGAGCGAACTAGCTAAATAAATTAAGAATATCCATTGATGACGAGTGACGAGCGAGAAGGGAAAATCTGGTGAGATTAGGTAGCTTTTCAATGAAAAGAAGGGATAGGATAAGTGTTCTTGTTGGATTTGCCCTTTTGGAGATATGGGAGCAATCCTGACCTCTCCTTCCTGCTTAAACCTTGATTTCCTTCTCTCTCTGTCTCCCCGTGGCTAGAGAGCGCCTTCTTAAGGCCAGGAGAAACCCATGCACCAAGAGGGAAATAAATAAATAATAAATAAATAATCGGTGGGAGGTCCAAATGAATCTGGCCGTTGTTTGTTGCCACGTGGCATGCAGCCGATCCGTTTTTGTTTTATAAGACGTTGGGGCTCGCCTTCGGTTTTGCCTACAAGTTTGTGTCGTGTGTTGGAGGGCACAGCAGGGAGTGCTCGAGTGGCATGTGCCGCGAAGGAGATCCCATTGTGCCTGGAGAGAATTGGCTGTGCGAATAAGTTAATTATTGGTAAAAGGGTTGTGAGAATTTGTTCACGCTAAAAAAAAATTATAATTGAAAACATTATTGGTAAACCTGAAATAATCAATTAAAATTGTTACTTGGATCATGTTAACAAAAAAACCTGTAAAAAATTATAATTTTTAATTTTCAATTAATTTAATATTAAATAATAAAAATAAAAATAAAAATATTAAATTAAAATAAAAAACAAAAGACTAAATTAATTTAGATTAACCTATTAAAATTATTATTTAAATTGTTCATTCTAACAACTTTTTATTTCTAGAATTATGTTTTATTCAATTATACACCAATTAGGTGCATGAGATTTTTTTATTTACAAACAACTAAAAAGGAGATTTTCAAAAAACAAAAAACATGGTAGCTCGTAGGACTTAAAAAAAAAAATATATATATATATATATATATATATATTTGATAAAGAATATGTTTTTACTACACCAAATTAAAAAAAAAAACAAACTTTAATATATTAAAAGAGAATTATATAATATTTTTTTCAAGTTTAAGGGATTGAAAATACTATCTTTATAAAACTTGTATTAGTACAATTGATTGACCCCATAACGTGAATGATCCAGGCTTAGGTCAAGTTACATTTAAAAAAAAAATAAAGGGAGTAATTAATAAAGCATGACTTGTTCAACAGCTAGGGTTAATCTAGATAAAGCATAGTCCAACACCTGTTGACTTTTAAAAAACACAAAATAATGTCATTTTCATTTTTTATTAAAAAAATAAAAAAAAATATTAGTTAACCTGCCTAGCTCGTGGGAGCATCCTGAGTCCTTGCCCTAAATTAGGATTAATAGCTATGAAAAACACATAAAAAAATCAAGTCAGTCATAAGGACCTTCCCATGTAAAGAGGCTTTTGTTCCCAAATAATAGAGGATAAATGATACATCATGCACTCTTATTTTTATTTTTATTTTTATTTTTGAAAAAACAATATAGACTATGTATAATCTTCATAGGGGGTGATGTGTCATCTATATATGCAAATGATATGTTGTTAGCTCATGTAGACAACGTATTTTCTAAGCTTGTAGATAATACACCGTCTGTAAGCCAAAAATCTAGCGACTAGGGAGTCGTCGAAAAATCAGGGCAGTGGGTTTTCAATCAAAAAAATAATTTTTAATCTTGTTTAACTCAATAACACCTAAAAATAATATAAAGACCTAGATAAACTTATTTATGCCTTCAAACAACCTAAAACTCAATCCAAAATAAAAATCAAGTTGAAACCCAAAAACTTTTCTACGTTATATCTACCCATGCAAGCAATGTTATGGTGAAATAACACCCAAGTTAAACTTTCTTCATTGAATGAAACTCGTTGATATGATGATAGATTTTTTTTATGGATGGAATCGGTGTTAACAATGACTTTCTCTCTCTACCATTGGATATAGTAATCCCCTCTTTTTCCTCCCTCTAACCAGGGTAATGCAAACTTGGAGAACCCATGATCAAAATTAAGAAAAAAAAAACCACGAAAGGAAAAATCATATTCATAAAAAACCCAACCCAATTATTACTTTACTGAAAAATCAAAGTATAAGGATGAACATTACAAAGGTAGTTAATCTTTGACAAGTTTTGAATAGTTAATAAAAAACTAAAAATATAAGAAACCTTACACATACAATATCATTCTAAAAAAATCCAAGATAAATCATTTTACCCTTAAATAGAGTATTTATAGTTTACAAAGTAACCAAACACTAATGGACTAATAAGGTGATATTAAGATCAAATTAAAAATAACCCAAAGTTATAAAATAAATAACAAAACCCCAAAACTAAGTAAAATAACATGCTACAATATATTTTCTTTGGAGAGAAAGAAGTTGTTAAACTTTCCTCATAGAAAACTCGGGCTATCAACTTAATACAATACTTATAAAATTAAATTACTACTAATCTTTTATGACCTTAAACAATTAGGAAAATGACACGACTAAAAGATTGATGTCTTCTCCCAAGTGCAGGAGTGTCGAAGTAATAAATAACCCGGCAAGACCGGGCTCGAACCACAGAGAGGTTAATTATACAAATTATAAACAACAATTATAAAACAACAATAACAACAACAACAATAGTAATAGTAATAATAATAATAATAATAATAATAA
>NW_011499983.1:174852-209139 GCF_000495115.2 Populus euphratica | reverse complement strand
TATCTTGTATTATTAGATATATTATTATAAAATATGCTTTGGTTAAGGAGTTATTGATACTTCAAGTGCAAAATGATGATATAAAACCATGATAAAAATGCACTTTTAAGTACTAATCAGAAAACTTTACAAGTTAAACTCTCTAATTATTGACTTTAATGTCTTTGAAATAAAAGGATGATGTTATCGACTTTGACTAGCTATAAAATAAGGAATTCTTGTGGAGTAATTAATTCCAAACTATCAACTAAGAAGCCTTAAAAAGTTAGGATTCCTTGCAAAATGAAAAAATCATTTGTTATCAAAAATATTTTTTTATATAGAATAAGGAGGTTTGTCTTATAAGAAGTCCATAAACCATAAAGAAATTTACATTATCACCTCCCCTTTTGCTACCAAGCTTTGTTGCATGTTTAAGTTTAATAAAGATCTCATTTCTTTGCATGAATCATGTTAATTAAAGTTTTTTCATCCTTTGTTAAAGTTTTGAAACTTAATTTGACTCAAATATTTTGAATTATCTCATTGAAGGTCATCTTAATCTTCTTGGTCTTTGACCTTATAATTGATCCAATTTGAACTTCTAATGGATCTTTTAGTGATGTTTATCGGTTCTTATTATTTTCCCTCTCTTTAAAATAATTCGATCTTAAATCATCACTTACATTGAATAAAGAAAAATCAGAAATATTAAAAATAGCATTAACACAATTCTCTTATAAAAATTCCACTTTATATGCATTGTTGTTGATTCATTAAAAAACTTGTAATGAATCATCTCTTTTAGATTACAACTTAAATATCTTATTGGCTAAAAAAATTTTCTTTCCCATACACACCAAAACTCAATCACCTAGTTAAAAAGAAACACATATATGATCTTTGTTAGTTTTAGATGCATATTGTTTTTTTTTTTCTATGTGTTGTCAAACACTATCGTAGGGTGTCTTTTTCTTATCATATATGCTTTCTTATTGTCATCAAAATTAATCATTTAATCAATAAGTAAAGGAATTAAATTCAAAAACATTAGTAGATTAAATTTATAAACAATTGCAAATGGTGAATGATCTATAGTAAAATATACACTTTTATTATATATAAATTCAATAAATGAGAAACAATCCTTTTAATTTTTCATATTCTTTTAAATGATAGTACACGATAGAGTAATTAAAGTTATATTTACTATTTCTATTTAATCGTCTATTTATAAATGACATATAATTGATAACAAAAATTTAGTTTAAAACTTTTCTCATAAAACCTTTTTAAAATAGCTAAAACACTTGACATTACAATCAGAAATATATTTCTAGGAATCTTATAAAGTTATAGCAATTTTCTAGAGAATAAATTAGCAATTTAGGTTGTATTATTAGTTTTATGACATGATATAAATTATTTCATTATTAGAAAACCTATTTACAACCATAAAAATAAAATTTGTACCCTTTATTTACCTAAGTAAACCTAAAACAAAATCCATGAAAATGTTAACTCAAGATTTCTTGGGTACATATAAATGAGTATTGGACAACATTTTTTTTTAGGTCAATAAAAGTGTTCATACAAAACCTATAGAGTCTTCCTAACACCAAAGTGTTCATTAAACCATCCATATGAGCTTCATGTATGAGTAATTCATGTATAAAATTATTAGACATATAAAGTTTATTTTCTCTAAACAAGTAATCATCAAGTCTATCCATAAGTTGACTTATTACAAGCATTATGCATGTTGCCAAAATTACTATCATTGGTATCCAAATATTTTAGATACTCAAATCCCAATAATTATACATTTAAAGTAGAAAGAAGAACATACCTCCTAGATAATGCATCATCAACTACATTATCCTTATTTTGCTTATACTTAATGATATATGTTATATGATTTGAAGTTTATGTTATTAAGATTGATTCATGATTATTATGGATTTAAGATTAAGTAATTGATTTTGGGTGTGTTGTTAGAAATAAGAATTTGTTAATTAATTTATTTAATTGATTTGTTACGGGTTAAGAAATTTGTTTAAAATTTTCTCAAAAATCTGGACAGAATGGTCTTGAAGTTGAAGATGATGGAATTTTATTTTGGTCTTTTTTTTTATAAAAATTATAGTCTAGTCCCCGAACTTTGAAAAAATAAAATTTGACCCCTAAAACATATTTTGGAATTCTGAGCATTATTCTTGTGAGGTCAATGATAATGAATCTTATTTTGATAATTTATTTGGAATATTTCAATTTAATCTCCTAATTTTAGGAATTTACATTTAGTCCCTAAGCATGAAAAAAATTACAGTTCGATCCCTAGTTTGTTTCTGGACAGAATTGAGGGTGGTTTATAGGTGAGATTTCAGTATGTTATGTATTTATAATTTGGTCCTCTAATTTTAGTAAAATTACATTTTGGTTCTTGTTTTTGAAAAATTATCGTTTTAGTCCCTGCACTCAGGAGACTATACATTTTCTTTTATGTGTTGGAGTCTTTTATTTGTATTATTTTGTTAGTATATTTTATATATTTATTATAGGTTTTCCTAACGATCCTCAATAGAATTTTCAAGTCTTTCATCTGAAATTCCTTTTAGTTCTATATTTTTTGGGTAAGTGGAATAATCTTTAATATATATATATATGTAACATAAATAAATATATATATTGATTATATAATGAGTACGGCTAGTTAGTTTCTTAAATATTTATATATGTTGCTTTATTTTCCTAATACTCATCTATTCTTGAATTTGCACTCGCATTCTGTTGAATTAAATTCTATTTGATATGATATATATTATTTTGATAATTACACGAATATTTATTATGACTTGATATAAAATCTGTCAGCACTCCATGTTAACGGATAATAGGTAGTTTATGTGCACATAGTATTTTGTATACCTAATTTGTGAGAGAGACACCAATCTGTAGCAATTGATCCTCCCACAATGGTCATTTTTTAGTATTATCTAGTTGCTTTGAAGTGTTATCTGATCTCTGACATATATTTTATTACTTTATGATAATATTCTTAGTATGTATATGTATCAAAATAAATCAACTTGCAAACTATTAATATCTAAAATATATATTAAATATTATTTTCCCACTGAGTTAGTTAAGCTCACCTCTTATTTTTAATATTATTTCAGATTTTTAATTTCTGTTAGCAAGTAAACTTTGTTAAGTTTTCCTGCTTTTTCAGTTTTGATTAGTATGTCTTACTTGTTTCGCAAGATTATTTTTTTTAGTTTTGATTTGATATATTAAACATTTCACTATTACCGTGTTTTAATTATTGTTTTTATTTTAATTACTCATGAGAAGTTTTAAACTATTATTTAGTTTTATTAGTTTTGAATAATATAATATTTTGAAAGATCATGAAATGCTATATTTTTTTAAAAAATAATTTGTTCTTTTGATATGTATATTCTAAGACATAGTATAGTTATAGTTTCCTGCCAGCATTGTTAATCATAAACTCAGAATTCAGGTCGTGACAATTATAATAATAATAATTATTATTACAATAACTATTACTACTATTGTTAATAGTATTATTATTATTATTACCACCAACCCTATACTACTACTATTATTAACAACATTATTATTGTTGTTTTATTATCGCTACTACTATTAGTATTAGCATTATTACTATCCATTATCATCAAAATTATTACTACTACTGTTAATAATATTAATATTATTGTTGTTGTTATTGTTGTCATTTACTACTAACATTATTATTATTGTTGTTATTATTACTCCTACCACCACAACCACCACTACTACTATCACAATTATTACTATTGTTAATATTATTATCATAATTATTACTATTATTAATACTGTTATTATCATAAAAAATTACTATTATTACTACAATTGTTATTATCATAAAAAAAACTACTAATATTACTATAATTGTTATCACTAGTAGTATTATCATTTCTATTATTATTGGTTTCATTATTATTGTTACTGTTATTATTGTTGATACCATTATTAGCATTATCATCATCACCACCATCATCACTGTTGCTATTATAATAGACTATGAATATGACCATTATTATTAACATTATTATCATTATTAGTAGCATTATTAGTAACATTGTTAGTTTCGTTATTACCATTGTTAGTTCTATTCCTATTACTAATAATAATAATAATAATAATATCACAATAGTTAAAATTATTAGTATTATTATTACTGTTATTGTTGTTGTTGAAATAACAAAAATCATAAACTTGATTTGAATGATAAATTAAAAATAATAAAAAACTTCAAGGAAAAGGAAACAAATAAAAAATCAAAAGAAGAAGGACTAGAATGAAATTAATTTTATTAATATTATTGAAAAAAGTTATAAACTTAATTTGAATAATAAAATTTTAAAAAATCAATGTTTACATTTAATAAAATTTATTATAATCATTTTATTTTAAATTTCAACAAAATTTCTTAATTTAGTAGGTTAATTAATAATTATAATAACTATTAATGAAAATGATTAGTTGTAATCAATTTAAATTTCCTTAACTTAATAGGTTGATTAGTAATAATTAAGAAAAATAAGAATAAAATGATTCTAGTATACTAATTGTTTTGATAACTAAGAATTTTGAGAAGTTTTTTTAATAGAAAAGATAAATATTGATAATAAAATAAAATAAAATAAAATAATTACATATATATATATATATGTATATGTATGTATGTATATAGCAATTAGATTTGACATGGTTCAAGATGGATTCAAATCACAAATGGAGTAGGTTGAGATGTGTTCATCCAAGTCAATTAAAATAATATTTTTTAAAGTTTTTATTTTAAAAATAATAAAATAATATTATTTTTAAAATGATAAAATAAAAATCAAGGAATATTAAAATAAAAATCAAGCAATAATTTAACAGGATTATAAGTTGGTTAGTAGGATTAATGGGGTTAAACCAAATCAAATTCAAATTGATTTTTCTTTGACATTGCATGGACCCAATAAAAAGTAAGTTGGTTTCTGAAATGACTTGATGAATTATACTGAGTTTAATATGGTATTTGTCTTATCAGTTTTTTTGTCTTATTTTGCGAACTTTTTTTTTTTTTACATGTTCTACTTAAAATAAAAACTATAGAATTAAAGGCTTACTGGACCGCTAATTCATTTATAGCTAGGAATGCATTTGGCAATGTGACTATTAGTATTTTTGCTAAAATTTAAGTTTTGAATTCACTTTAAATTATTTTTATATGTTTTGTATTATTTGAATATATTGATATTAAAAGTATTTTTTTAAAAATAAATATGTTTTGAATTATTTGAATATATTGATATTGAAAATATTTATTTTTAAAATAAAATAATATTTTAATATATTTTAAAATAAAAAATATTTAAAAAAATAATATTTATCACAACTTAAGTTTTGTGCCCCCACCAAGAACACTACTACCGTACTCTGTTTCCTGGGAAAAAATAATTCCTAGCCTGATATGGATGGTAGCATAGGCGTACGCGGGAAATTAAATTTCTAGATTCTTCTGTAGGCAGAGAGGATTCTTTTAGCATTTAAATGTATTTGTTTTTTAGATAATTTTTATAATTATAATTAAAAAATAAATTTTAAAAAATATAAATAAATATGATTAGTTAGATTTAGATATATGTTTGGTAAAAATTATAATTAAAATTTATATACAGTAAAATAATATATATATATAATGTTTTTATTTTTAAAAAATTATTTTTGATATTAACACATCAAAATAATTTAAAAATAAAAAAATATTAATTTAATATAAAAATTTCAAATTTTGAAAAAAAGGTATTTTTAAAACTAAAAAATAAATAGAATTTTATAAAATTCAGTTAAAAAACATGTAAAAATTATTTCATAAAAACTATATATCAAACTCAACTTTTTAATGAGCATTACAATATAAAATATAATTTGATATATTATCAAATATTTAACTATATTTTTTACATCACAAATACAGAATTAGGTGCAAAACAAACCAACCCTTAAAAAGGAGAGAAGATTATGCCTTCATGTACTCCTCCATCTTCTAAATACCGAAATGTATTTTAAAAAATATAATAAAAAAACATTGGATACTCTATGACTAAAAAATACATGTATTTTAATTAATATATTCTTGTTACATTATTTTTGTTTAAAGAAAAAAAATCATCAAAATTGAGACAAATACACAAGCTCTATAAAAATATTTTTAAATAAAAAAAAGGAGAAAAATATCTATATCTGGGATTCAATAAATAAATGATGAATTTACCCTCTCAATAATTAATTTCAAGAATGGCTGAGAAATATTATTTAATATCTGAACAGAAAACAAAATAAATGATGTAAGCAATGACACGTGGCATGGAGAGAAGGAGGCAAAGAGGAAGCACCGGCCAGTCCACTTCGCTAATAATAACCATCGTTTAATTAAACAAGTCCCCTTCTCCAATGGCCTGTCGCATTCGATGGCTTAGCCTATACGACACCATTTTACGAGGGGGACCATGCTTGAGTCAGCAACACCTCTCTCTTGTTTTTTGGCCTCGGATTTGTAAAAGAAACGTCAAGAAGTTTGATTCAGGGGAAAGTTTGGAAACTTTTCTGTTTGTTTTTTTTTTTATATATATATTTTAAAATTATTTTAATAAATTTATATAAAAAATAAAAAATATTATTTTAATACGTTTAATAATTAACACTTCTCTTGTTATTTGGCCTCGGATCTGTAGAGGAACACGAAGAAATTTGATTAAGGGAAAGTTAGAAAAGTTTTCTAAAGAATTTGTTTATTTTTGTGTTTAAAAGAAATATTTTTATTTTAAATTAATAATTTTTTATGCTTTTATATTGTTTTAGTATATTAGTATCAAAAATAAATTTTAAAAAATAAAAAATATTACTTTAATATATTTTTAAATAAAAAATATTAAAAAAAAGGAAAAAGGAGGGTTGGAGAGAGAGAAATTTGAAAAGCAATAAGAAATAAAAAAGAAAAAAGAAAAAAGAAAAAAAGGCATGCATCACCATGAAAGCATGCTAGCGTCGGTCCCTGATCCAAGGTCACAAAGAGAGACTGCTAATATATTGTAAATCAAAACAATTAATTTATTAACATCATTTTATTTTAAATTTCATTATAATTTCTTAATTTAGTAGGGCAATTAATAATTATAATAACTATCAATGAAAATGATTAGTTGTAATCAATTTAAATTTTCTTAACTTAATAGGTTGATTTATAATAATGAAAAAAAAAGAAAGAAAAAAATGATGTTAGTAAACCATTTGTTTTGATAACTAAGAATTAATAAAATAAAAAATAAATAAAATATTATATATAGAAAGAGAGGGGGGGTTGTGTTCTTCCCATAGTATAACCCACCAATGTATAATTATTAAATTTAGCATAGTGTAGGTTTGGATTGAAAAATTAATATGAGTTAATTCAAGTTAATGATAATAATTTTTTGAATTTTTTATTTTAAAAATGATATCATTTTGTTAAAAAAATAAAAATAAAAAAATAAAAATTTTAAAATTAAAGAATTGCTTGGGTTTAAGAGGACCAATAACTCATTTGAGAATATATTTGGTAATGTGGTTAGCTGTGTTTTTATTAAAATTTAATTTTTTATTATAATTTTAGATTGTTTTAATACATTAGTGTTAAAAATAAATTTAAAAAATAAAAATAATATTTTAATATTTTTTTAAATAAAAAATAGTTTTAAAAAAATATCAACCACGATTCTAAACTCTACCTAGGTTTTATACCCCATCATGGAAACTATCATATTCTGTTTCTTGGGAAAAAGAAATTCAAACTTCCTAGCACGTGGATGGTAGCATAAACTTATGCAGGATCTCTATATGAAATTCAATTTCATATAGAGATGTAGTGTCAAATATAAATTTTTAAAAATAAAAATTAATAGATTTTTTTTTTTATGGAGTCAACAACATTGCTTGGCCTTATATTTGTAGAAGAAACGAGAAAAAAATAATTAAGGGAAAGTTAGAAAAGGTTTCCTGATAATTCGTTTATTTTCGTGTTTTAAAAAAGTTATCATTTTTATTTTAAATTAATTTTTTTAATATTTTAAAATTATTTTGATATATAGATATTAAAAATATTATTTTAATAAATTTTTAAATAAAAAAGAACTGCTACAATTTACTGTTTAAAATCTGTAATTTCCAACTCCTCTGCAAATATCTGCATTCAATCAATGTGGGGAATTAATCTAGACCGTAATCATAGGTTAAGCACACGAGGATCTTAATAAAATTAAGAATTAATTATTCACCTGTTGACTAAGCAACAAATTTGTAGGCCTGAGATCTCTTGGAATGACTCACACCATGCGACGTGACAGTGAAAGAAAATGGTGATGTTTTTTTTTTAGCTGGAATTGAGATGGGTTAAAAAAAATAATGAAAAAAAAAACTTTGGTATAATCTGTGACTCGATAAATTTAATTAAAAATTTAATTTGTAATTTGGTTAAAATTTTGGTTATAATTTATTGATTTTTATTTTGTTTTTACTAAAATATCAAATATTATTAATTTTATTTAAAAAATTAATTCTAGTTAAAATTTAAAATTCAGATAGCGGAGTATGAAAACTTTGTATTAAAGTACAAAAAAAAAAAAAGGAGAGAGAGAGATTTGAAAAGCAAATTGAAAAAAGAAAGAAAAAGAAAGGTATGAATCACCATAAAAACATGCTAGTGTCGGTCCTTGATCCGAGGTCACAAAGAGAGACTATTAATATATATACATAGGAGGTGGTCATAATAAACAAAAATAAAATTATAAAAACACAATAAAACAAATCAATATAATACAAGAATAATTCTAAACTTAAACTCAATAAACATAGCATATGCTGAAAATTGATTTCGTTTTACAACTCCATAGTTTTTTAGAGGGATAATTATTAAAATCCCATCATAAATTATATATTTTTTTATATCTATAAAACTTTAAAATACGAATTTCATACCACAAAACATAAAATCTAACTTTGTGTTAGTCCATTTAGGTTTTTCTATATATATATATATTAGCTTTGTAAATGCAAAAAAAAAAAAAAAATCAATGGTTTGGATGGAAATTCTTTTATAAGACTTTACATTATTATGATTGGTTTAGAGGAAAACATTTTTCTAGCCAAAGATGATAAATTACTATTCTGCTTAGAGCCATACAACGAATTTTTTCTGCAATGTTGTTAAAATTAAGTCAAGTTTAATAAGTCAGCATTGTGATCTTTCAACTTTATTGGTGCTGACTTATTCAAGTTTAATGCTGGATTTATTCAAGTTTCAAAGCAAAATTTATTCGTGCTCACTAGATATGAAACAACCGACTTGGTAGGTGAACTTGCAAATAAATTGATTTGATAAAAATTCAATATATATTTTTTTAAATATTTTTAAAATAATATTGATTTAACATTTTTATAACAAAAAAATCTAAAAAAAATTATATCTTCTAGTGTTATGATTAAATCAGATAAATTCACTCAACCCTTGTCTTATATCTTATTTCTAATCAAGTTTAACATCTTATGTTTATCTCTGATCAAGTTTAATTATTTTAATTTATAAAAACCATATCAAATACTCTGATAAATAAGAAAAGTCAACACATTATAAAGGTGCACACAACTTCCTTCAAGCTTTGATGATAATATTTATTGGTGTTGTTGAATATTTATTTATGTATGTGTTTTATGTTAATATTAAAAAATGTATATATTATATTGTATTAAAAAAATCTAAATATTATATAAATATTTTTATATAAATATAAATATATATATTTTAGGTTAGATTCAGATAAATTTCAAATCAGATTTAACAATATTCATACTTTAATTATCATTTAATAAGTTTAAAAAATACCCATCCACCTGTGTTTATATCTATTTAACTCGAATTAAATTGTCATTCTTAAATAAAAAAAGCTTTTTTTTTTATTTCAATTCTAGTTTCTTTGTTTTTAATTATTTGAAAAACAAAAAATTCAAATTATTTTTCTATAAAAATAAACACTAATCTAATGTTATGATATTTTTTTTAGGTAAGAGAACTCCACTCAATATTAATCAAGTCGAAGGGCTAATTTAATAAAAAAACTCAAAGGATTAAAAAAAAAAGAGAGCAAATAATGAATGAATAGTAGAATAAATAGTAAAACACCTAGCCTTTTGTTTTGGGTTTTTACTAATAATAATACTAATGATTAATATTTTCTGGGCTGTGGGCTGACAATGTTGGATCTCCGTCTAACTTAACATTCTCGCTACTGCCTTATCCTAACTGAGTTTGATTAGGGCTATAACAAATGCTGTTTTATGGTATTTATAACCAAAATTTTATTTTTTTTAATAATACCAGTATCATTTAAAATTTAAATTTATATCCCAAATGAAAGGGAAAAAAAATGAGAAGTTAGTAGTCACATTATAAAAAATAGAACAAAGCATATCAGTTGTGATTTTTTTTATTTATATTAACGGAGTACTATTTATTATTTGATATAAAATAAAATAGTAATATGTATATATACACATACACAAATTAGTTTTGAATAGAGTTTTGACCCAGGTTTAATAATATTCATATTTATCTATTTTTAATCTAGTAAAATAACTATTTAAAAAAAACCTATCAATTCATGTTGATAATGAAATAAAAAACTAAAAAAATTTAAAAACCATTTCATATGAGGATATCAAAATAATTTAAAAACACACATAAAATATTTAATTTGAAATAAAAAAAATAAAAAATTATTTTTTTAAAAAACTTTTAAAATGCAAAAATAAATAAACTCTATATAAATATAGAGTTTTGATGAATTTAAAATAATGATGCATTTTTAATTGCTTTCATTCTAACCCTAACTAATCCCTTGAGAATATAATTGAAATTATATTTTTTTATATTTTTAAATTATTTTGATGTAGTGGTGTTAAAAATAAAATTTTAAAATAAAAGTATTTTTAAAAATAATTATTATTTTACTCATAAATACTAAAAAAAATGGATAGAAGAAAAATGAGGTGGAGAGAGGGGAAGAAGTTTTGATTTAATTGATAAAATTTTAGGGTTTTGATTGAAAAAAAAAAAGATGAAAAGAGAGAAAGCAGGGAGAGAAGGGGAAAAAAATGAAAAAGAGCGAATTTATTATAATTTTTTAGTTATTTTATTTAATTTATAAAAAGAAGAAAAAGAGCGAATTTATTATAATTTTTTTAGTTATTTTATTTAATTTATAAAATACAAAGTGTAATTTTTTATTTTTTAAATCAAATTATAATAGATCCATGTAATTAATCCATTGTTTTTTCACGATGGAGGGAATTGTGCTCCAATAATACCTTATAGATTTTCATCCATCTATAATCCGAGAAAAAGTCTGTCCACTAAAAGAAGAAGAAGAAGTTAAATGCACAGTAAATAGAATCCGAATAACGAAGAAGAAAAAGGAGTAAAAGCCCTCTTCTCGATTCTCATCCAGCATCGAAAAGACCGAGCAAAGAGAAGAATGCCAGAGCTACCGGAGGTAGAGGCGGCGAGAAGGGCGATAGAGGAACATTGCATAGGGAAGAAGATAAAGAAGGCCATCATTGCCGACGACAGTAAAGTCATCGATGGAGTCTCTCCTTCTGATTTTGTGGCAGCACTTGTTGGAAAAACTATTGTCTCTGCTCACAGAAAGGGAAAGAACTTGTGGCTCCAACTTGACTCCCCTCCCTTCCCTTCCTTTCAGTTCGGTAATATACTACGTTCTTTTTACAGGGTTTCTGATTTCATGCACTTTAAAGCTGATTTCTTGAGGGCTTTTGTGACATGAGTTTTCTTTACTTGCTGTTTCTTAGGGTTTTAGGAAAGTGGGTTTATTTTATTTTTTAGTTATTTCAACGAAGTTTTTATTTGATATTTATGTGTGTAAACGATGCAAAGATATGTTTTTGTTTATATGTTCTCATTCCTTGAAAACCATAACAATTTCAGGTAAAAAGATTATGATTACCATTTCTTTGTTTTTCGTAATCCCATTGCCTTGCTTACTAAACATAAAGGATCACATTTCAGGGATGGCTGGTGCTGTGTATATTAAAGGAGTTGCGGTTACCAAATATAAAAGGCGAGTTGTGTTCTGTAATATGCACATGCAACACTCCTAGCTTGCTGAGATAACTTATTTCTATCCTTGTGTTTTCGTCTTGTACAAATGATCTCTCGGTGTTGATTATATTTGAGAATTGCGTGCAGGTCTGCAGTAAATGACTCTGATGAGTGGCCTTCCAAATATTCAAAGTTTTTTGTCCAAGTATGAATCACTACGCTATATGTTTTAATATAGTTTCCACTTCTGTGCAAGTGTTTTATTGAATAAATAATTCATAATTCAGGCACGATCCATTTGGTTGTTAGTTTTGGAGTTCTATTGACTGTGGAATTGCAAACAAGTCTCTCAATTTATTCACTAACAGGGCAAGAAAAATCCAAAAGATTTCTAATTTGAACTTCTGGAATGAAGAGTTAGGGTAGTTCTATAAAATTATGAAAGGATGCATACTGTTTAGAAACCTACGAATGACACTTAGAAATTTTTGTATCTGTGATGAGGGCTCCTGCATTGAGTACTTTTTCTACTAGTTAATCAACATGCAATACTCTTTCTGCAGCTAGATGATGGTCTGGAGCTTTCTTTCACTGACAAGAGGCGATTTGCTAAAGTCCGCTTGCTTGAAGATGTACATAAATACCACTTGTTATTCTAGATGAACTTTTCATATTTATGTAATTTGGTAGGTATTTTGTTATTGTTTATAACAATATTCTTTTCTTCTTTCCTTGGTGCAGCCAGCTTCTAAGCCCCCAATATCTGAGTTGGGCCCTGATGCATTATTGGAGCCGATGACAGTTGATGAACTTCATGGATCCCTAAGCAAGAAGAAAATTGGAATCAAGGCTCTATTACTTGATCAGGTTAAAATTTATGTTGATTTGCTGTACTATTTCTAAGATAGTGTAAGAGACATAAAGGTGTAAATAAGCAAGTGAGGCATAGAGAGTGATTTAGGGGTAACTATTGGTCAAAAGTTTCAAAATGCATGGCTGACAATCCCCTTTCATTTTAATTTTTGAAAATAATATGAGTAACGAAGACAAGTAGTACTCATGGTATGTTTTACTTAATGATATTTAAAAGATTGGCGTGACCATTTAAGTGAAAGATGGCTCAAGATTAATAAGAAGCAATATTAGTGAAGAGAAAGGCTTTTCAACCACATTTAGGCCATCAAAAGTGGCAGTCATAATCTGATTGGTGTAGCCAATGCCAATAAGCATGGATATGGTTTTATGCTGACATTATGGTGGATGGTAGTTATCTCAGCTCCTGGCCTCTTGCAAATGGTAATTATCTCAGCTCCTGGCCTCTGCTAAATTCTTAAAGGATATGCCCAGGTTTCATAAGCTAAAAGTCTAGGAAATCAAAACATCCTGATCCTGTACTATTGTTCCTCCTACAGTTTCAGGAACACTTAATGGCTAGAAAACAATATGGTTGGCAAAGTACTGCTAAAAACTAATTGTTTAATAACTGCTAGGATTAATCACATACCTAGAATGATTGACAAGTTCTTTTACCCAAAAGAGGTTTTAAAGTCTCCTCCCATCATCACTTGTTATAGTTCTGGAGATGTAAATGGTCATGAAATGGTCAACATGATGATTTGTTGTAACCGAGTGCCTTTACAAGTTTTTTTTTAAATGATTATTTTTAGATCTAAAGTGCTGACATGGTTATAGTATTTCTGCATACGACTGTTCTTTCAAATGTGCATTTCAACACAAAATGAAATGTTTGTTTTAAAATTCTTTGTTAAATAGTCAATCTAATCGTGTTTATTTTTTGCAGAGTTTTGTATCTGGAATTGGTAACTGGATTGCAGATGAAGTGCTATACCAAGTTAGTGCACCTCACTTTAACATGGGTGCCAAATTACAGTTTGATTGAATTGTGTTCTGATTGAAGCACCATATTGTGATCAATAATCAAGCTTTTAACTTGGATACATGCACGATTGTTTTTTCTTAATTTGATGATGACATACCCTAGGCTCAGAGAATTTATAGTGTTGCTTTTTTAGCTTTTATTTGTCATGTTATTCAGAAAATTAATAAAGTGTTCTCATTTTCATGAATCAAAAGAATTTTGGAATTGTGGGTTTTTCAAAAGATGAATTTTTGCAAACTGATGATTGTTTAATTGGATGAGTGCATACAGCTAAAATATTAGTATAATGTATTCATTCTTAAGAAGTAGAGGGACAGCAATTGAGGGCCTACTTAAAATGGTTTATTTTGTTGCTGAAGACTGACTCACAATCGAGCTTAGGAGTGCTTGACTCAAATTAAATGTAGTGTAAAATGGGCTTTAACAGAAAGAACACAATGGCCTATATTATAATAGAGAATATTAGGCTTCTTCTGCTGGCCATATTTGTTTGTTGGGATCTGTAGTTACTGTATTTACTTGACATTCAACAATATCTTCATTTGATGACCTGACTGACTTTCCTTGTATCTCCTGCCTGATGTGGACTTTGATGATTGTTATTTTTCATGCACAGGCTAGAATTCATCCACTGCAGGTTGCTTCCAGCTTATCCAGAGAAAGTTCTGCAACTTTACACGAGTGCATCAAGGAGGTAGGAAATCTGTTTTGATTTGCAACTCTTGTAAGCAACCACTTAAACCTGATTTGTTAAACATGCAATTTTCATGGAGAAGTAGAGAAAAACATGTGTAGGTTGTTCAGTATGCGGTTGAAGTTGATGCTGACTGCGACCGCTTTCCTCTTGAATGGTTGTTTCATTTTCGATGGGGAAAGAAACCTGGAAAAGTTAATGGTAAGATACTTTTGATATATAGTAATCCTTTTGATAAAAAGAAAATTCTTTTTACAGGTGATTGAAAAAGCAGTAGAAGTTGGGGCAGATAGTAGTCAGTTCCCAAACAATTGGATTTTTCATTCTAGGGAAAAGAAGTCTAAGAAGACTTTCATTGATGGTTTGCTTCCCTACCCTCCACATTATTTCTTGTAGCTTGACATTTAGTTGATTGTCGCCCCTCTTCTAACAGTGGCTTCTTTTTCTCTATTCCATCATACACATATCACTACCTGCTGTTCGTGCGTGCCAAAGATATGAAAGATAGAAGTGACTTGGTTGAAGAGTTAAAATAACTTTTAGATCTGACATCCTGACTTCCAGTCCCTTTTGTTTTGATTCTCAAAGGCCTGCCTATCCTTTTCTTAAGTTGTTTTGATTTCCTTCACACGAACATTGATAAAACTTCTTCATTATGGCAGGGAAGGAGATTGATTTTATTGTTGCTGGTGGTAGGGTATGTCTTTTAAAAGCGAGCTTATGATATTTCTTTATTTGCTCTACTAAGCAGATGAATATGAGTGTCCATATTATCATGTGTATGCGCACTTTAACCATTGAAAAAATACGTAGTTGATTTTTATGGGCTTGTATTCTGGATTTTAGACAACGGCCTATGTACCGGGGTTACAGAAGCTAAATGGAAACCAAGCTGGGAAAGCAGTGGGAAAACCAAAAGCAAGAACTTCAAAGAAAAAAAGAGATGGGAATGATGATGACAATGACAACAATGAAGATGGTGGCAGTGAACCAGCTTCCGAGGAAGAAAAAATTGCAAGAAAGGCCAAATCAAAGAGAGAGTTGAGGCCTAAAAGTCCTGGGAAAAAGCCTTCAGCAAAAAGAAAATCCAAAGCAAGTGATACTGACAGTGAAGAAGATGAGGGTGCTGCCTCCCCCGCCGCTGACAACGATGACGATGATCAGAAGAAAAAACCTAGAAGAGTGACCAGTAGTAAACAAGTCATGGTAGGTAAAGCACCCAAGAAGTTGGTTAACAATCAAAATACCAACAAACCAAGGAAGAAAGTGAAGTAGATTGCTGTTGTGAGATATCTCATGGTGCTGCCGAAGCCTGAGCCCTAATTTTGGAAGTATAGAAATGTGGCAGGGCATCTAGTTTTTGCTTGTATTGACAGTGAAATGAATTTGTCTGTCTTGTTCAAGGTACCGTATCTCTGCTAATGCCAGCGGCTTACAACTAGGGCTCTCCGCCTTTGGAAGATGTAAATTTTATTTGAAGGGATTAAATGAAAGAATTTTTAAATTAGCATGACCTGTCTGTCTGGAGGAAACAAATTTGTGATTTTAAGAAATGCCTGCTCTTGAAAAAAAAAGAAAAAATAGGTAAATTTAGCAACCGCCGCAGCTCAGTTCCCTTAAAGCCTGTGGTTTGGCGTTGTAGTATTTATTTTTTTTAAAATTTTTAATTTAAAAATATATTAAAATAATATATATATTTTAAAATTTATTTTTTATATTATCACCATGAAAATAAATTTATAGTAGTTACTAAGAAAAAGAGATAAATTTAGCAATAGCTACAATTCAGTTGCTTTATGTTTGGTTTTGATTTTATATTTGATATTATGATAACAGAAAGTAACAGTTTATTTTTATTTAAAAATACTTGATATCAGCATCATAAAAAATTAAATTGATTTTTATTTAAAAATATTTAAGTTAATCTTCATTTAAAAATACTTGACATTAACATCACAAAAACAAATATTAATTACCTAGGAAAAGAATATGATTATGCTGGGTGTTAACCAGCAAAAGCATGCTAGGCAGGCAGGGTGTGGCACCACAATATCTTACTTCTACGTGAAATAATACTTAATGTATACACCTCAGTAGGAGATTATCACTAATTATAAATAATTATATTAAGATGACATCATTATAAATAATTTATTATTGGTAAGAAAAAAATGAATTGTCTTCAAAGCATGTCATGTGTTTAGTTGACTTTCTAGCTCAAAAACACAAGTAGGGTGAAACAAATATTATATATAATACTTTAGGGATTGATTTGCTTGCCTCACTAAACTATAGCAACTATTTTTGTAGTTAACTCGTTGTCATCCCCTCAAACTCAAACGAGGTGAAAGTAAAAACAAAACAAAATCCCTTTCAACTCAACCAAGCATTGGAGAAGACTGGCTTGTATTATACCAGATACCATCATCTCTACAAGAAAAGGGTGGTAGGGTTTCGCTGCTGAATCTGATCAAATGGGTATGCATATGCTGTAGAAAGTGGTGTGGAAATGATTGAGGTCGGTCTCTCTTCTTGTTTTAATTTGTTGGGTTCAAAGTCTGTTTTTTTTCTTCGTATTTAGTCTTATGCAACGTCTTGTCTTTTTTTGTTCTCTTGGGCCTGTTTGTCTATAATTCATCTCATAATTAACTGTATTTAGCTACAAACAATGATGGGATTTTCCAGTTTTGGAGAATTTTGAGATTATGTTTTAGTCTTCTTTCATTTTTTTCCCCTAATGCGTTTGGTGATTGGAGAAAGTGATGTAGTGAGTTCTTATGATAATAAAGTGAAAATCAAGTCTTGATTTTTTGAAAAGATGGAATTCTCCGTTGATACGAGAAAGTATAAGAATGGCCTCTTGCAACTAACTAACTCAAAGCCACTACACAAGAACAGAATTGTGGTTATCAGTTACGAGCGTTTTGGAATCCAGTCACAAGCTTGTTTAACATGAATAAATCCGCTACATTAATGATTTCCCTTAACATCATCTTCGAATATGACCTTAGGTGAGAGTTGCTCTTTTTAATGCTACAGCCTCTAGGAGTTCGGGATTAGTGGAGTGCATGGAATTAATTTATGGTGATGTAGGATAGAGAATTAAAAACTCAATTCATGGTGGTGTAACTGGGAATTAGAGTTAGGATTTGGCGTGGGCATAATTGTCAATACTTGGAATTAGTGATGAAAAGTCTGATTTGAGGAGTGTGTGAATTGAGATCTGAATGGTTGGAGGAGAAGGTAGAAGATTAAGTTAGAAAATAAGGTAAAAGAGCAAGGAGTAAACTCGGAACCAGCACCAAAATATGTTGCCAAATCTCTTAATTTTAGACTGGTCTCATAATGCTAGGCATTGCATCTGTATTTTTACTGATGACTAACACTGTATACGCTAGGGCTAGGACTTCTGTGCTGACTAATTTAATTAATTACTCTGCTTAGGGAAAAAGAGCTGAATGATAACGATTTAATAAAGAATAAGAAGCTGAAATTCAAATTAGAGGTGGATCTAAATACTAGTTAAAGACCTTCATTTTGCTAGGACTCCGGCATTAAACTGGGGTGTCCATGAATTACATTTCTGCCACTGTTCCCATAATCACCCATAACTTACAAGCCTTTGGGTGGTTTTTGCTTGGTCAAAATTGTTCCAGTTCTTCCGGATTGATTCATTTGGTGTGCACCTGAATCGCCTTTCACAGACCAGCACCATGTTCTAATTAAATAATGCTATATAAATACGCTGTTCTAGTTCATGTCAATCCTGATCATTTTGACAGAATGGTCACCCGCTTGTCCCTATTTGTTCAGCAAAGCTTTTTTGTTATGTTGTAAAGATGTTTGGCCTCTAAGTTAGTGTGCAAAGATGTCATTGCAAGTTTGATTTGAGTTCCAGATTGAACATTACCCACCTAACTACCAATTGAATGATTTTGGTACAAAATCATTCAATTTCTTTCAATGACAAAACTGCAAGGGACTTTGCTATTTGTTGCTTGCTTGTGCTAAAGTTAATGATATTGGTTGTTCATTTAACATTGCAGATAGAAGAAGGTTCGCAGAACAGTGAGCAGATACTTGAGGAAGAAGGTGATCATCTGGAATTTAATAGCAACGACCTTGAAATTGAGGGCGATAACCCTGGGATAGATGACAATGACCTTGGGATAGAAGACAACTTTGAACTAGAAGACAAAAACCTTGAGAATGAAGGACATGACCTGCATGAAGGCAATGACCTGGAGGACAATTGTGAACAACTGTTTGATATTGAATACCATGTCCTTGAAAACAACAGAGATGATGCTACAGTAGATGTTCAAAATGATGACTTCCTAGGGAAGGATTATCCACCTCCTTTTGTGGGGATGGAGTTTGAATCATATGATGATGCCTATAATTATTATAATTGCTATGCTAAGGATTTGGGATTTGCTATCAGGGTCAAGTCCTCATGGACAAAACGTAACAGCAAGGAGAAACGTGGTGCGGTGCTCTGCTGCAACTGTGAGGGTTTTAAGACTAGTAAAGAAGCGCACAGTCGTAGAAAGGAAACGAGAACTGGTTGTCTAGCCATGTTAAGGTTGAGGCTAGTGGAATCTAATAGGTGGAGGGTGGATGAAGTCAAGCTTGAGCACAACCACTTATTTGATCCTGAGAGAGCACAAAATTCGAAGTCCCACAAGAAGATGGACGCAGGGGCTAAAAGAAAGGTGGAGCCCACTGTTGATGTAGAAGTACGGACAATCAAATTGTATCGAACAGCTGCTGTAGACCCACTGGGCTATGGAAGCACTAACTCAAATGAAGGAGAAAGTAGCCAGCATGTTGACAGGTCGAAGCGCTTGAAGCTTAAAAAAGGAGATGCACAGATCATTCATAATTATTTTTGTCAGGTTCAGCTAACAAATCCAAACTTTTTCTATTTGATGGATCTCAATGATGAGGGGTTTTTGAGGAATGTGTTTTGGATAGATTATAGGTCTAGGGCTGCATATGGTTATTTCAGTGACGTAGTTATATTTGATACAACATGCTTATTGAACAAATATGAAATTCCACTCTTTGCATTTGTTGGGGTAAATCAGCATGGGCGGTCTATTCTACTTGGTTGTGGGTTGCTTGTGGATGAGACATTTGAAACATATATATGGCTGTTTAGAGCATGGCTTACATGCATGTTGGGTCGCCCTCCGCAAACTATCATTACTGACCAATGCAAGGCCATGCAAAGTGCAATTGCGGAGGTTTTCCCACGTGCTCACCATCGATTTTGTTTGTCACATGTTGTGCTCAAGATTCTTGATAATTTGGGCACGGTGCAGGACTATGAAGGGTTTCAGAGGACACTGAACGTGACTATCCATGACTCTCTTAAGGTAGATGAATTTGAAATGGCTTGGGAAGATATGATCCAGCGTTTTGGAATTGCAGATAATGAGTGGCTTCGAACATGCTATGAAGATCGAGAGAGATGGGTCCCTGTTTACTCCAAAGATACTTGTTTTGCTGGAATATCTACTTTTCTAAAAGATGAGTCCACCCAATTCTTCAATGATTATGTGAATCAACAAACTACGTTGAAAGAGTTTTTTGACATGAATGAACTAGTTCTACAAAAGAAGTACCAGAAAGAAGCTCTTGATGATTTTGAGTCGAGGAATTCCAGCCCCATTTTGAGGACAGGTAGCTTTTATGAGCTACAGCTTTCCAAAATGTATACAAACGAAATATTCAGGAGATTTCAAGATGAGGTTGTGATGATGTCCTCTTGTTTTGGCATAACTCAAGTTCATGCCAATGGGCCTCTTGTTACTTACGTGATCAAAGAACGCCAGGGTGAAGAAAATTCGAGGGATATTAAGAACTTCGAGGTTATGTATGATAAAAGGGGAGCAGAAGTTCGATGTATCTGTAGTTGCTTCAACTTCAAAGGTTACTTGTGCCGGCATGCATTGTGCATTCTGAATTACAACGGGGTGGAGGAGATCCCTCCGCTGTATATCTTGGCACGGTGGAGGAAGGATTTGAAGCGCTTTTATGTACTGGATAGTGGATCCAATAATGTAGATATTGCTAACCCAGTTCAGTGGTTTGATCATTTGTACAGACGAGCAATGCAAGTTGTTGAAGAAGGTATGATTTCTCAAGATCGATACATGGTTGCTTGGCAAGCATTTAAAGAATCACTGAATAAGGTCCGTCTTGTAGCCGAGAAGCATTTATAATGTATAATCTTTGTGGTGTTTCCTCACTTCTGCTGTGGCATGCTCTTAAATGTGTGTTTTGGCAGTGCATGCAGATAGTATTTTCCCCTAGTTAGAGCATATGCTGCGGCAGAAATTCCAGTAAAAAAAATAGGAAAATGTCTTTAGTAAGGCAAATGCTTTGACATTAATTAAGCAAGGAACAATTGGACAATGGAACATCCTTCTTTGATGTTTTTCTTTCTCTTAGTTAAATCTTAAGAACATCAAATTTTATATGCTTAAACAGATGAGATGTAAGAAATAGATTAGACTGGTCACGTGCCTTTATTTTGCTGTGGATCAGACTATTTTTTTTTTTTTGTAAAGAAAGATTTTAATTGCAAATTGAAAAGATTATGCTTGTAATTAATAACCAAGAATTATGTATTGATAAATGTAAAAATAAAAAAAAATTATAATGCTAATTAAAGATTGAGTCGGTAAAGAGCATATTAAGATATTAGATTGTGTAACATAGGTAGCTCTTCAAATATAGTAATAAAATTATTTATTGTAAGAAAAGTAATTATTTCAGTTCCATAAAAAAAAAATTTCCTAGTATAATTTATCAATTTCTTATTAACATGTGTGGGTATATATATATAATATCTCCTAGGTTCTTAATCTAATAAAAACCATAAGCAATTAGAATCAATAAAAAAAAATATAAATGATTTGAAATAAAGGAAAAAATGATTTTTTCTCGTTAAAACCTGATTAATAATATTTCAAATATAATTTTATTTCTTCAATCATAATTATTTTTATACTAAATTTTAAAGGAAAAAATTATCATAAAGGGTTGAGTAAAAAAAATACTCCTTTTGAATTTATAGTCCAAAACCCTCGTTATTAATATCATAAAAAATATCATAATTTTATTAATACCTCTTCATGTTCTTAAACAGATGAGATGTAAGAAATAGATTAGACTGGTCACGTGCCTTTATTTTGCTGTGGATCAGACTATTTTTTTTTTTTTGTAAAGAAAGATTTTAATTGCAAATTGAAAAGATTATGCTTGTAATTAATAACCAAGAATTATGTATTGATAAATGTAAAAATAAAAAAAAATTATAATGCTAATTAAAGATTGAGTCGGTAAAGAGCATATTAAGATATTAGATTGTGTAACATAGGTAGCTCTTCAAATATAGTAATAAAATTATTTATTGTAAGAAAAGTAATTATTTCAGTTCCATAAAAAAAAAATTTCCTAGTATAATTTATCAATTTCTTATTAACATGTGTGGGTGTATATATATAATATCTCCTAGGTTCTTAATCTAATAAAAACCATAAGCAATTAGAATCAATAAAAAAAATATAAATGATTTGAAATAAAGGAAAAAATGATTTTTTCTCGTTAAAACCTGATTAATAATATTTCAAATATAATTTTATTTCTTCAATCATAATTATTTTTATACTAAATTTTAAAGGAAAAAATTATCATAAAGGGTTGAGTAAAAAAAATACTCCTTTTGAATTTATAGTCCAAAACCCTCGTTATTAATATCATAAAAAATATCATAATTTTATTTGAAAACACATTCAAAACTAGATGATATTTAATGAAATATTTTTATAAAAATAATTTAAGTTATTTTATTTAAATGATTTTTAATCAAAATATAAAAATAAAAATAAATAAGGACTTTAAAAAATAGCCTAAGACTAGTGGACCTATATTTGATCTATAAAAGATGGGCAAATGCATGCAAGCCTACCTTGGCCTATGAAGTTTTTTGTTAAGTTTGGTTGACAACTAATTTTTTTTATAAAAATTTATTAAATCACGGGTTATATTTTATTTATCTACAATCACCAAAGTTTTAATTTTTTGAATAAAAGAACTCATTTTCAATTATCTTTTTACCCAAAAACACTTTAGAGATTTGAATAAATTCATTATTGGCCTTAAATTAGCAAAAACTGGTTAAAAAAAAAAAAAAATCAACCAGAATTCAAAAACTATTTTAAGCCACAATTTTTTTTTTTGCAAGATGAAGGGAAAAAAAAAACTTAATAAAACTTTTCTCATTAAAAGGAACTCAGTGACATTAAAATTAACTTTTTTGGAAGTTGAAAGTGAGTTAATTAACAAGTTCTTCTCTCTTTTTCTATTTTTCAATGATTTTATCTCTCTTCTCTCAAGTTCAAAAACTAAAAAAAATAAACAAAATAGAATTCTTGATCAAAACTCAAATCTCAAAAACCAAGTAGACTAAGAAGAAATTCAAATGAAAGTAGGTGGATCAAAGTGAACATTTTCATGCCAAATTATAATAGGTCATTTGGTTTCTCTTTGTTTTGCTCTTTGGTTATTTGTTTTGTAATTGTGTTTTTTTATAGCAAATTACAAGAAATTAATCATTAATTTAGCTATAAAAAAATACAATGAAAAGAAAAAAAATATCAATGATCAAAGTAAAAAAAAAATCGACATTGCTCCCATTCACAATAAAAAATAAGAAAAAAAACATTGCTTTAATAACTATTAACTATGCTTAATACCCAATTCATATATTTATATAAAATAAGAGTTTGAAAATTCAATTGTGAAGCATGATAAAGTTTAAATACTAAAGATGATGCATTCTTAATTTTTTTTCTCTTTCATCTTAAGTGCTCAAGAAATCTAATGTGATGTGAATCCTATTAAATGACATTCAACATGTGGTTTTATTAATAATGTTGCATCACATATGTTCTGACAATAATATATCACTTGAGCATATAAATTAAATTAGTAATGTTATGACGGATGGACAAACCAGTATTAAACGAAATACAAAGTAAAATGAATCATACATAAATAATAATAATAAAAATTGAAGACAATAAGGATTATATTTGATAAAAAAAATTATATGTGAATAGACATTAATTACATTTTTCTTTTTCATTAAACAAACTACTGGTGTGTTTGATATTATGGTTGTGGTTTGAGAAAAATAGTTTCATAAAAATCACTTTTAATTTTTAATTAAGGTTTGTTTAATAAATTAAAGTGTTTGGTTAAAATTATGATTGAGATTGAGGTTTAACAAAAAACAGTTTCATGTGTTTAGTTAATATATTTTTCATATTGATGTTTGGTTGTGAAATTACTTAAAAGTGCACACACATGTATACACACATATGTAGTTTGTTTTTAATTAAAATATTATAGATTTTATTATTATTATTATTATTATTACACAATGAAATAAATAATTCATTTACATTAGGTTGTTCTTTTATTGTCCCATCAAACTATTTGCGATTCCATTTGCGTACTAAATCCGTATGTGAAGGTCTTTGCGATCCTTAGCTATCCAAGCAAACAACAATGTTTGGTAAAAAATTATCGGAAATAAAATTACAAGTACAATCATATTTTGCAAAAACCACATCATCTTGTAACATCTTTCTAATATAGTTATGCAGTGTCATTGATTTAACTATAATATAAACTTGCATTTTGTATGGATAAATGAGTATGTTTTGTAAAATTCACTTCTGTTTCTCTATTTCAAAAGAATGCTTTATCACATTATACAATGATGAGTGCATACAATTAAACACTTTTTCTTTATCATATTATAAGGACCTAATTATCTATATTTATTGGGATATTCAACATTAACCAAATAGTATTTGCTTACAATTAAGAACAACATGCTAATTTTTTCATTAAATCAATAACTAAAGAAGCATATTATTAAACTTACACTAGATGCTCTTCAATTTATATTAAATCATAACATTTTGATGGTTTTGAAAATTTTATACTACTATTATCAATAACCTTAAGAAAAATACATGTATTGTGTGCACTATCTTTTTATCTTGCCCATATAAATGTGATCTACATGTCAAAACTATAATCTGTTATAACATTTTGTATTGATACATCTTTTTTTCTAATAAATAAAATTTGATTATTAGATAATATATAGGTACGAACATGTGTGCCATCAATTGCAATGACACAATTCTATATGAAAAAAACATTTACATTGTAATTAATTGCAAACATTAATAAAAGAAAAAGGGATTCATTTTAACAACATTAAAAAAATTACGTCTTACCTTGAAATGTAGTATATATCTTGGATTCATTATAAATTCTCTTGGGGTGTTCGGAAATTCAGGATCTACTGGTTTTATTACTTCTACAACAAACAAACATACTACTTTAAAGACTTCTTTTATGCATCAATTAATAGTTTTACCTGAATGTTGAAATCTCTCTTGTACTTCCGTATTTGACGCCTTAATGTTATTATATATAGAAACATTGCCACATTTTCAATAATATTCATCATTCTTGAAGGTTTTAAGCCATAATATGTTTCTAAATCATTACATAAATTCAATAAAGTGGTTTTGTTCATCCTAAACATGTTAACACATTGTTTCCAATAACCTCTTAAAACTTTGTTTAACCAACACATCCCTGTATTATATGAAATCATATATGGTTTTTTATGTATATAATCACTTTCATTATCACTGACATTGTCGTCATTGTTACTGTCATCATTGTCATCGTCATATCTAGCAGCACCATCTCTTATTGAGGCAACATTACCTTCATAACTACAATAATTAATGTGGTCTACAACGTGGTTCATTATATTTTTGTAATTGTTCATCAAAATCTTTATTAAATATAACATTAAACTATGGATCATTCATATATTCAATTACATGTAAATAAAAAAAATTAATAGGTTTTCAATAAAATACCATAAATTAAAATAAATAATATTTAGTAGCAAAAAAAAACAATGAAAAACTTGGAAATAATAACTTTACAACAAACCTGTCAAGGCCACAAATATGTTTCACTTGCTGGTAACAAATTCAATTGAGATATTCGTTTTGAAGATAGTTATTTTATTGGAATGCATAATAGAAACATTCTCCTTTATATTGAAAGAAGTAAATAATGCCTTGCATAAAATATTTGAATTTGTTTGCTGACATTGCTGAATTATTATCTACATATCTTTTGTATAGGTTTTTCTTTACGTATAATTTTTTGCACAACTTCTGATATTTATGAGCTAGAAAAACTAAATATGGATGTCCTGTCATATTAAACATTTTTTTTTCCACATGGTTTGTGACTATTTATTGTTCTTTCTTTATTATTCAAGATTCCATGTCCTTATATTTTTTTGATTATTATTGCTTGCATGGTTGATTACCTTCCTAAAATTTGAACTTTAACACTATCATATGCTTCATTTGCACTTGTGAGTCCCCATTATATTAATCTTTTTATTGCTTTCTATAAAAAAAGACATTCATTAGCAGCCTTTGTCATCCTTTTCTCTGTACCATTTATTTTTTTCTTTCCCTACTTTCGTTTGCACTTGTGAGTCCCCATTATATCAATCTTTTTATTGCTTTCTATAAAAAAAGGCATTCATTAGCAACCTTTGTCATCTTTTTCTCTATACCATTTATTTTTTTCTTTCCCTACTTTTCTTATTTTGGCTGACTGTCTTTATTTTTTGCTCATTCCTTTATTTTATTTTTTATTTTGTTAGCCTTCATCTTCTTGTGAACCATTGCTTTGCAATGTAATTTTTTTTTGTGTCTTTTTTGGTAATAAATATGCTATTATACAAGGCTACTTTTCCAACTCTTTTTTGCTTGTTCTAGTATTTTAGCAAAGTCACACACCATATTAAGGATACTTGAAAAATTGCCCATCCAAAATGTTGCACTTTATCTTAATTATTTCCACCAATATTCACAATAAAAATACATATTGAGTTATTTAAACAAACATTCATAAAAATAAAAATATTACATGTTTACAGTAAATAATTACACTAACTAAAATATTACATGTTTACGGTTAATTAAACAAAGTTCTGCTGACAATACATTAATACAACATCCATAAAAGAAAATTTGCTTTAAACTGACAGCTGATATCTTAAATTACAATCCAAATAAAAACAAATATAGATAACCTAACAATCCAATAACTCATTTAAGAAGTTCATAACCACAATAACATTTAAATAAAGAAATAAAGTTGTTAAAAACAACCAAATTGAATATGCCCACATTTGACGGCTTCAAATGTTGAATAGTAAATGAATGAAAACCAACTTTAAAGATGCATAAAATGGAAACTAATTTTTTCAAAATTGCCAACTCATTATTTGCAAGTATAAACATATATAAATAAATTATTAAGCATGTTAAATAACAAGATATCTTAAATTTAGCTAACATTTCAAAACAATAAATAAATTAATGCTTTAGGAAAGAGAAGCATATCATGTCAGCGAAGCATATTCACTTCGCATATACATTCTCTTGGCCATTTCAATTTCTCTTCAATACCTCCCATACTAGACCATATTTTTCTCTTCCTTTTTAAATTCAGATACTCTGAAGCAAAGTCATAAAAATCATCATCAATTAAGACTTAATGAATTTAATGGAACTCAACAATAACCTCAAGAAAACTAAAGCCTTGCCAATCCATATGCAAAAAGGTGGAATTATTCCTATTTGACATGCTCTCAAGTAGTTGATCTTATATTGACATTAGCTATAAGCCAATTTTAGACATCTTTTTTTTCTTCTCTTGAACTTTAGGAAGATCCCTTTCTTTTCTTTTTCCACTTTCATTGTGTTGTTGCTGCTTAGTATATTCACCCCACCAACCATTCAAGAAATGTCATTTTGAAATTTAAAATCCCACCCTCTTCTGAATCACCACTTTCTTCTTCCAAATTAGCCCCATCAATGTTGACATTGTTAGTGCTAGGATCAATACTATCATTGCCACTAAGTACTCTTAACGATAGTGCCCATACATATTTTCTAGTTGCATAAATTTTGGAATACATTCCATCAAAATTGAACTTTAAAGATGGTTCAATATCAACATGTTTGAATTTTTTGGTTCCTCTAATTTTCTATATAAAAGAAATATATGTAATTAATGCAGCATCATGCAGTAAATCAGTTTAAGAAACAGGACAACAATAAATGAAATAGTTAAGATCATGAAAATTAACTTGAAACTTTTCTTTCCACATCTCATCACTAGTCGAGATTGTTTCTAATTCACTTCTTCATCCGACACTAGTTTCAGAAATAACATTTGTCCATATCCTCCAATCCTTTTTGTATCCATCCCATTTATTTTTCAAATGTGTTTTGATGAATACATGGCCAGTTTGTTCTTTGAATTATATTTTAAGAAATTTCTAACCTGTTTTATCAAAATAAGTATTTGGTCATATTCTCATATCAATGTATAGGTCACAAAATGTATGCAATATTTTCTTTGTCCAAGCAATTTTATCCATAGATTCAGTATCTTCTATTCTATATTTTAAAACATTTATCAAAGCTTGATAATATAATTCAAAGAGGTTAACAAAACCAGCATGTAATATCAACAACAAGACGATGATACTATCTTAATTATATAATGTTTATGGGAAGGATCATGAGTGAAGCAAAAAGAAGAAAATTTGAAATCAACTAAGGTTATGCATTGATTACAATTGTAATCAATCTAAGAAATGTGTTGCCAACAAGCAACTGCTTCCAAAACAAATAACACACTACCTATAAAACCTATACAACTAGTCACCAAACATATTAAAAAATCATAGAAATCAATTATTAAAAATTAAAATAGTAATTAAAAATTTACATTAAATTACTATTTCCACTATTTTCTTAGTAAATTTGCATTGAGAATGGATTAATACATTGCCCTAGTTGCTATGACTAGTTTTGATTGGTGGGTAGTTGAATAAGAATGGATTAATACATTGCCCTAGTTGTTGTGACTAGTTTTGATTGGTGGGTAGTTGAATTTTTTTATTTCTCCTTATCTTCTTTTATGGTTTCATATTTTTTTTGGGTTTTTGCTTATAAGCTGTTTTTTTTTTTAATGTTTGAAGGGAGGTTGATATAGAAAAAATTAATAAAATAAATAGGGAATATTGTATCCTAAGTAGGTTCATGAGGTCTCTAGTAATGTATTGTGATGTTATCTACTTACTTTGTGTTATGGAGAAAAAATGGTCTTACATACTTTTTTCCTTTCTAGCAACTTCAAGATACTTGTAAGAGTGACATGTTCTTGCTATTTTGCTCTCTTAATTTATACCTATATCTTGCCCTTTTGAGATTATTAAAGTGTTACAAGAAGAAGTAACAAAATTATTAATAAAGGCCATTGAGTGCTTGCTTTAGTTAAAATTTTGAATTTTAGGTGCAATTCCATGTTTATGTAAGTGTAATTAGAGCTCTTATAACTCATTTGTTAAAGACATAATATTTTTTTAAAATGACCAATTCCTTTAAAAAAACATAATAAAAGAAGATCCAAGTTCAATTATAAACATCTAAAATAGACTGAAATTCTCAATACAAAAGTAGTTTATAAGAAATAGCTTTTTTAACATTCATAATTGCCTTCACATATAAGTTAATGCAAAAGTAGCAACTAAATCCAAGCATTAACTCAAATAAAAAATGCAAAGCCATTTTACACGAAGCAGAACCTAGGTAACCTAAACTAATCAAACATACAAAACTCCATCATATATAAGTTAATGCAAAAAAGATTAAAATTTCAAAAGAAAAAATTAACTACCTTCAAGAATAGGTTTCAATTGAAAAATTAATTAAACCAATAATGTAATTTGAACAATATGTTTCAGTTGCATGCTTCTAATACAATTTGTATAAGGGAAAAAAGCATGACCAAACAAACATAATTATTAGTAACGGTAATTAATCAGAAGAAAAATAATTAATCAAGCATTATATAAATTGAAATATGTAGTTAATTAAAACAAATTTTTGGATGGACAGTGTTGTAACCCAATTTTGGATTCACTAAGATTTTCTTGAATGTTATCTTATTATTTATAACAAAAAAATAATAATAAAAAAAAATTTTAAAATATATTTTTCTCGGGTCAACCGTATCTTTCGATCAAAACCGAGTCCACCGAGTCAATACGGGGTAAACTATGTCGACCGGGATAAAAAATGAGTTTCGGGCCATTTCGGGTCAAAACCATCATTTTCGGTCAAAATCGAGTCCGCCGGGTCAATATGGGTCCTAACATGTTGATCGGGATAAAAAATGAGTTTCATGAGTCCTACCATGTTGATTGAAATAAAAAATAAGTTTCAGGTTATTTTTTGTCAAACTGTTATTTTTGGTCAAAAACCCGGTTACCGAGTTGATACCCATATAAAGATTGTTTTTAATGTTCCAATATAATTTTTGGTAATTAAAATTGATTTTTAGCTGTTGAAAAGCTTTTTCTAATACTGATTTGAGTTTTTAATTTTACCCCTATAAATATTTATTATTATTATATGTAATAAAACAAAAAATGATACAGTTTTGTCATAGTAGGCGGAGGATTTTTGTCGATGGTAGGCGGTGCACACCACGTGATTTTCTGTCCCCTCTTCAGTGGCTAGGCGGAGGATTTTTACCAATGGTAGGCGGTGCAGCTGTAACATTAAAATTTTGCACACCATGTGATTTTCTGTCCCCTCTTCAGTGGCTATAAATAGCCAGTGAAAATACGCCATAGAAAAAAAAAAGGAGAGGGGAGAAGAAAAAAAAGAAAAGAAAACCCGAGAAAGCTTACTATTTATTTTGTTACTATTTAGATATTATTCATGTTTTTTCTACTTTTTCTTCACGCGAGTAAAATATTGATTTTAATTTTTTTTTAAAATACCAAAAATATCATAACTGTTAGATCTAATAGTATTTAATTCCGAGCCTTTGATTTAATAGGATACAATAGGGCTTACCACACTGGATTAAAACCTAAATCCATCTCAGCCCTTAAAACAATCTGCCTTTCGATCCTGTTGTGCCATGTCGTCAGGTGTACCAAACATTCGGTATGCCACGCCACACCGAATCAAAGCTCAGCCCATCTGGATCGTCCGATCAATTTGCAGATCAAGCCAATCACAACAGCAGGATCAGTTCATCCGCGATCCAACGGTTCACAGCCTTCAGAGACACTGGTGCACCATGCTCGCGTTCACATCGTAGCAACATCTCGAAGTCTCTCTCTTCTCTCGCCGATGATTCTCTCTCTCATCTGATCTCCCATTTCTGCCCGTTTTAAGTCGCCAAACCAATAGAGAAAGGTGAATCGCCCCCTTTGAAGCAAAACCGAAGTCTCTCTCTTCTCTCGCCGATGATTCTCTCTCTCATCTGATCTCCCATTTCCGCCCGTTTTAAGTCGCCAAACCAATAGAGAAAGGTGAATCGCCCCCTTTGAAGCAAAACCCTGGCCGTTTTACGCGTTTTCGCAGCCTTATTTGGCAGTAAAAAGGTCGCGACTATCATTGGCCACCCGAAACTTCAAATCGGTGATTCTCCCTCATCAGCCATCAACAAAATTCGAAACCACCATCATCATAATCCTTTCCTTCAGATCTACCAGAATCAACCATCTGTTTGCTGGAATCTCGCCTGGAAATTTCACCGCCTCCAACAGTACCCACACGTGAGTCACACGCACTGCCAGGGGCATTTTCATAAATTTCTGAGAAATTCAAGGGTATTTCAGTCTTTTACCTATATAGTGGCACTCAGGTAATTTTTTATGATTTTTTATGGTATTTTTGATATTTTTATATATAAATACTTGTAAATTTTTTTGCATGTAAAAAAAACAAAAAATAAATATAAAAGAAATAACGACGCGGGTTCAACACCCATCTTATCATGTCATCGTTCGTGGGTTTAAAACCCGATTCTCAAGTATGGATATACCCATTTCTCAACAATATCAAAATAATTTTTGTTTTATAAATAAATATTATTTATTGACACGTCTCTTTTATTTACAGAAAAAGACCGATGTCAAAAATTTAAATACTAAATATGGATTATATCCATTATTTCTTTTGGTAACCCAAACGTAATTCTCCTTTTTAGGGACAAACGTCAATATTTTAGACGAGTCTTCTATTTTTTAGGGACTGATGTCATTTTTGAAGTGTCTCCTATGAATATTATTTGTTGACACGTCTGTTTTATTTATAAAAAGGGACCGATGTCAAAAGTTTAAATACCAAATCTATGTTTCCCAAACCCTTACTTGTTGTCTTTTTAGTTATACCACATAGATTTGTGGTTTATTTATGAAAAAAAGATAGAAGGATTGTCAGAAAACATCATAGACAAATCTAAGTAAAATATCATTTGGTTTGAGGAAGATTGAAGAAGGGGGTAAGGGCCATGATATTTGAAATTGAAAAGAAATAAAAAGAAAACCATTTTAGAGCTTATTCTTTTATGAATGAGCTAGAAGATCATTGAATCTTACCTTATTTACAACAAATACAATGATCTTTTTTGAAAATCTTAAAGTAATAAAATGAGTGAAAGGCAAAAGAGATTTAAGAGGAGAGGAGAGAAGAGAAGTGAGGGGATGAGGGTAGGAGAAATCTTAACAGTGCTAGTAAATTCTTTTTATTAGTGGAGAGGTGAGAGAAACCACAAAAAACAGGTTTAGATAACTTATAAGAAACTGAGGTTGAACCTTGATTTCTAATGGGCCCCATAATTACAAAAGTGTGGTATAACCCTATCCAAACATAAAAAATCTATGTTCCAACCCAACCTCAGTTGCACCCAAAAAACCAAACACCCTCTAAAAGACTTAGATTATGCGATGCTGCTTCACTATTTGCACCTCATTTCTTTTTTTTTTTTATATATAAATTAATTAGATTTTTTTTTCGCTTGTTGATTTGGTAATTTCTCTTTTTTTTTTGTTTTTCTTTTTACGAATTGATTATTATACTTTTCCCCATTTTGATTTGATTATTTTTGGACCTAATTGTATGAGATAAAGCTTTTAATTTAATTATAAATTAATTGCTATATTAAAATAGTTGTTAATTACTATACTATAAAAATCAAGGTTCGCTCCACCTACCTCATTTTTCATAAAAGGTGGGACCCCCTTTTTTTTTTTAAATACAAAAATTATCTTCCAATTTGTCTTCTTTCAATTGAATGTTTTTTTTTTCAAATTCATCCTTCAATATTTTATTGGTTTTGAATCGGTCATCATTGTTTTTTTAAATTTACTTTCTATGAAGTCATTACATCCTCAAACAAACATCTCGACATTTGGTTAATGCTCAATTGTATAAGTGTATATTTTTTTATCATATCATTAAATAAAAAAATAATTAAAAATAAAGTATTTAAACCTAGTGTTGTCTATAATCCTAGTTACAAGTTTAATGAATTAAGCCATGAAACCTAGATCAATTCAATGTTGCCATCTCAATATTGAAAAAAAATGACATCATCTAGAAATTTTTTTAAAGCCAAACCAAGCTTTTGTTGATCATTTAGGTTGCTTATAAACACACTAAGTAAACCTGATCACATAGTGGGAACTCTTATACGAGTTATTTTTAAACCCGAGTTAGACAAGAAGTCAGGTTGAGAGATTTCAAGTTTGACCTATTAGATTGGAATTTAATAATAATGCCAAATAGTTCATTTGTTTTTAAATCCCATCTTTCAATTTTTTTTTGAGTGAATTCTTTTGGCCTTTTTATCTTTTGATCTCATGATTTAATACTTGGTTAATTTTGAATTGATCTTTATAATTTATTTCAATTTACTTTTTATGAATTTATCTCATTCTTAAATAAAAGTCCTGATATTTGGTTGGTGTTGAATTTTATAAGTGTTTATTTTTGTTATCATATCATTAAGTAAAGAATAATTAAAACAAAACAAAGTATTGGCCAAATAGTTTTCTCCATCAGATTCTATATATATGTAAAACTCCTAGATATAAATTGAAAAACTTATATATGCATCTACTTAAATCTCCCAAGTGTAGGAGTGTCGAAGTAATAAATAACCCGGTAAAGACCGGGGTCGAACCACAAGGAGGTTAATTGTATAAATTATAAATAACAATAATACAACAACAACAACAATAGTAACAATAACAAAAACAATAATGATAGTATAGTAATAATAATAATAATAATAAAAAGAAGAAGAAGAAGAAGAAGTTGATGAGAACCTTGACATAGAAGATTAACGTACGGATTAAACAATGATACACTTATTCTTACATAATTAGCATAACCTTTTCACCTTGACATAATAAATTTACCTAAACCTAATAAAAGAAAGAAAAATAAATAAATAAAATAAGAACATAAATAAGATAAAATTTAACTAAAT
>NW_011499983.1:161577-174529 GCF_000495115.2 Populus euphratica | reverse complement strand
GAACCACTTGAAAACATGAAAGTTGTAGGAAATTGTCTCAGCTTTTCAGATTAAAAGAGAGAGGTCATTTTGACTACTAGAAATCCAGATATGGGCCAAACACTGAACAATATTCGGGCTATAGGACAGATTCAGACTTCTTCGTTGTTGCTACAATTTGGACTTAAAAATGGTTTTTTTAAATCTTAAGCTCCTATGAAAGTTGTAAGCCTATGTCTTACCTTTCCATCTATATAAAATTAACCTAAATCCAAGATCTACAGTTCCAGATATGACCCAATTACTAAATAGTGTTCTGGTTTGGACTGCACCAGCATCTCTTTTCTAAGTTTGGCCATCTCTTTGTCCTTTCAATTTCAGTTCTTAAACTCATCAATCAATCTTTTTATTTATGTGATAGGTCAACATTTAAAATGAATATTTACTATAAATTAAAGATATGTTGTATTATTAGATATGTTAGTATAAAACATGCTTTAGTTAAGGAGTTATTGATACTTCAAGTGTAAAATGATGATATAAACCTTGATAAAAATACACTTTTAAGTACTAATAATTAAACAACGCAACAACCATTGTGTAAAGTAATGGAAAAAAATAAATTCATCAACAATAAATAATAATGAAATTGAGAAAATCAAGCGAAAAATAAAGATCAATATATCCTACAACGCAACATGGATAATTTACCTAGTCATGTTTAATAAATTCTGCTATCAAAATAAATTTGCAATAGAAAAAAATATAAAATTTATAATAGAAAGCTACACACACATAAAATTTATTGAATAATAATTATAAAAAAAACAATGTAAGGTTGCACATAACATATAAAATTTATTGAACAATAATTATACATAAAAAAAAACAATGTAAGGCTATACATAACACATAAAATTTATTGAACAATACTTAAAAAAAAAATAACTCAAGATTGCATATATGAAAATCTTATAAAAAATATTAAAAAAATTAGTCTTTATAAAATTATGAAAAAACCATAGGTGAATCATACTCACCTTTCTAAAAATTAACCACACCTAATATCATTTAAAAATAATTACAATCTAATTAAAACATAATAAAAAATATATTTGAAAAAATATACACAAATAATGCAACATAATAAAAAATGTATTTGAAAAAATATACACAAATAATACATTATTTTTTAAAAAAACAAAAACAAACCTAAGCCAAACACTTATGGGCTTGGTAAGCCAAGCCCAGCTTACCACACCTAACACTTGGCACAATGAAGCAACGATCCATGCTCGAGCTTGCAATGCCAGCCCATGCACGAGCTTTTTTTTTTATATAATGTTTTTGTCCACCTTTAATATATAAAAAAATAAGGCGTTGCGTGCTTTAACTTAGAATTCAGCCATTGTTATCGTCAGAAAAACAGGGTCAGTTATTTTTCACCAAAAAATCTCATTTTTAACCTATTTTTGACCCAAAACACCCAAAAAACACCATAGAGATCTTGTTAAACCAATCCAGGGCTACCAAAAGCCAAAAAACCCCGAAATTCACCTGGAACAAAAGTTCTTTTCAAGCTTAGATATGTTGTTTTAGGTGTTTTCAAGGAAAAAAACATCTAAATATAATCCCTCTCATCATATGAAACATTTTGACACAAAAATCAACTGTTTTGGTGGCTAGAATTTTCCCAGTGCTAACTTTCTCACTTTAGGCCAGAATCTGATGACTCCCTCTTTTTCCTCCCAACAGAAAAGGACTGAAAAAAGAGAAAAATAAAGTTAGGTACCATAATAAATTGTGTTGAAATTCAAGGGACTGGTTATTTTATACATAAAAATTTATGAGGGATTAAAATGAATGTTTTAACAAAACTTTCAACCTGCCCCCTGTGTTACCTGAGATTTTCACTTCAATCTTTTAGCTTTCAATTCAATCCTCTCCTATAAAAAAATATGCAATTGGGAGCTAATTTGAGCTTCAAAGAGTCAAATCATAAAAAATTAAATTTTAAGGATTAAAGTTGTCATAACCCATTTTTTTGGGTTATTCCTATATTCATTTCATTTTCTTAAAAAAAACTGAAACATCTCTATTTTAAATAGCACTGTTCTCCTTCTTCCCTTGTACCCTTGCATATGCAGAGGCAAGGGAAGAATAGCTTTGCTCCCCTGTATTTTTCCCACTTTCTTTCTTTCTCCTCACTTGCCCAAACCCTAACAAAACCCACGCCCTTTACCTGCCACTAGACCAAATACAGAGGGGATAAGCCCTATGAGCGGCCCTGAGATGGCTTCCTAGTGGCCACTTGGCCACCCCTTACCCTTGTGCCATGATTGGACGAGGGTAATAGACCTCTCTCCCCACTTTTTCCTTATAATTATGATAGAGAAAGAGGAATTGGTGGGAGGCGAAATAGAGGAAAAGATGAGAGAAAAGAATAGAAAACAAAAACAAAAAAAAACATACGAAAAACATAGTGAAGGTTGATGAAAAAAACAGAGGGAACCGAATGACATTTTCATGGTTGGAAAAAAAATAGAAGGGGACATCTGTTTGAGAAACAAAGGAGCTGGAAATGAAAAAGAATAAAGAAGGGAAGATTTGAGTAGAGGAAAAGAACAAAAAAACAAGAAAATAAAGGAGAAAAGAAGAAGAGTAACCTCCTTCTCTTTTGGTCTCTTTTTCTCCGCCATTGGATGCAACACCACCACCTCAAGGCATTGTCAACAACTTCACTGTCCACCTCTCGCCATGTTCTTCCCCTTGCCGGTTACACTGCAACAATCTTAAAGAATAAAGAAGAAAAAAAATGCCTCTACACATAAAGAAAAAAAAGTAGCAATGATTGGTTGCTTCATCATTGCTTGGAGCCCCCATCGGCAACATTACTAGCAATCACAGGTCAGCTCTTCTCCCTTTCCCTTTCTTCTTCTTCTTCTTTTCATTTCCTGGTTGCTCCACTGTTCACGTTGCATGTGAACAATGGAGAGTTGCTTCATTGTTCATCGGGCTAGACAACATTGGCTTAGACCAAAATGCATTGGGTCGGGTCTGACCCAGCAAAAAAAATTTAAAAATTCCAAAAATCTTTTAAAACAATATCATTTTTCATGTATTTTTTATCAATTTTGTGTAATATTGATTCTAGCAAAAAAAAAAATTAAAAATTCCAAAAATCTTTTAAAAAAATATCAATTTTCATGTATTTTTTTTATCAATTTTGTGTAATATTGATTTATATTTTTATATCGTAAAGATACAAATCTAGTATTAAAATATCTAGTTTTCTTCAAAATGTTAAAACAAAAAAAATAAAAAAATCTTGTTTACATGCATACGACAAGTCTTTTAAAGAAAAAAAAAATTATATCATATTTTTATATAAAAAAAACAATTCAAAAACATGTTTTAGCATGCATGTTGGTTTTAATAAGCAGTTTATTAAAGTTATGAGAACTTGACCAATATTTCAAAAATTTCAAAAAAAATATTTCATTTTTTTTTAATATTAAGAATTACAAACTTACACGTAAGATGTATTTCTAATTAAAAATATAGTTTTTTTATGTATAGACTTTAGAGCAGTTAATTTTTGTCCAATAAGATAAGAATCTCTCTAATGAGGAGAACTTTTTTTAAATCATAAATAAACCACTAATTGAAAATACAAACAAGACCTTAGATTTCTATCAAACAATTAAACAATGCAACTTATCTTAGGTAGGATGTATTTGGGGTGCTAATACCTTCTCTTTACGCAACCAGTTCTCGTACCTAATCTTTGATACCAGTTAGGGCTCTTAGTGACCATATTTGCCAGATAGACACAATACTTAAGAGTGGATTGATCGTCGCGACGCCGCACAAGTGTGACAAAAGTGAAAATTAAAAAAAAAATGCATTGCTCATCGTCCACCTTGAATATTTAAAAAAAAATGATGCGTCGCCTGGTTCAACCCAGAATTCACCCATTGTGATGGCTGGAAAAATAGGGTTCGTCGTTTTTCACCCAGAAATCCCATTTTCAACCCATTTTGACTAAAAACATATAGAAAACACCCTAGAGACCATGTTAAACCAATCTATGGCCACCAAAAAACAAAACCCCACCAAAACCCAAAACCTACCCTGAATAAAAATTCTTCTTGAGCTTAAATTTGTTGTTTTAGGTGTTTTCAAGGTTAAAAAAAAAAACACCTAAACACAACCCCTTTCGTCATATGAAACCTTTTAACATAAAAATCAACCATTTTAGTAGCCAGAATTTTCTCCAACAACCACCTTTTCTCTCTAGACCAGAACCCAACGACTCCCTCATTCTCTTCTAACAGAAAAGAACTAAAAAATAAAATTTAATATCAAAATATATTATCTTAAAACTCAAGGGACCGATCGTTTTATACATAAAAAACATAAAGGATTAGAATGGATGTTTTAACAGAACTTTTAACCTCCTTTTTATGTTATCCGAGATTTTTATTTCAATCCTTTAACTTTCAATTCAACCCTCTCCTTTTAAAAAATATATAATTAGAAAGGTTCAAAAATTAAATCATATAAATTAAAAATTAAAAAATTAAAGTAAATTTGGTTTTAAAATGTATTGATCGGGTCCACGATAAATTGAAAGAAAGTGTACATTAATCATAAAAGGACAATCCTTTTTAGCTTTATATATAATTTATGTAAAATGACTAAATTTACTAAGATTTTAAAAGGTAAAGTCATTAAATTTAATAAATTTATCCTGCACACCACAGCGGCCGACTAGCTTGTATGATAACAATAATAATAATAATTAAAAAAAAATTAAAAAATGTCTTCTGTCACCAACAGTGTGGTAGAAGGGATGTCTTCCCTATTTGCTATCAGAGATGTGGCGCAACCGCAGCGGCTGACTTGATAACACCCGGAAGAAACCAGCCGGAAACGATCTAACATACGGAAATTCTAAAGTCACCCGTCGAGCTCTCTCGCTTTCAGCAACCAAAAACGTTTACATATCACAGTCACAGTCGCCCCTGCGATTTTCTCAGGTCACCGGATTACCAGCCCGGTTCCCAGCCGGTAAGTTCTTTCATAATTCCCCAGCTCGTTTGCTTTCAATTTATGCTTATTCTTTCATGTATTAGGTTTTTGTTTTAATATATCCGATCCCTTTTGTTTCGGTTCCGGAAGTGTGACACACACCCACACACACACACAAAAAAAGAAGAAAGAAAAACACTCTAAACAAATAAAAAAACAGATTTCCTTTGTTTCGGTGAAATTCACTTTTGATCAGGTTGAGTCTTTTGGTTCCTAGGATTTTACCAAAATTTAACAAATTCGATGATTTAGGTCGTGTTTACCCTCAGAATTTCATTTTTTAAGTAAAAAGTAAGGAAACATTTTTATTAAATACAAAAAAAAAAAAACAAGGGACTCTATATTTTTAGCATAAAATATTAGAGGAAGCAAGGGATGGTGTTTTTCAATTTTCTAAAAAAATGGAGAATTTTCAAGAAACATGCATTTTCATTTTTAGTTAGCAAATGCATTTTCTTTAGTTTTCTGTTTCTTGGAAAAATTTTAAACTTTCCCACGAGTAATTGATTGGAGCCTAAATATTTCATCATGTTATTTTTTGTGATATTATAGATGGCTGAAGCAGGGTGTAGCAATGAGCGATTGACTAATGGTGAATTGAATGAGAAGGAAAAAGAATGGGATGATGGGACTGAAGAAAAGAAGGAATTTGTTGCTCCTGCGGTTGGGATGGAGTTTGAGTCTTATGATGATGCTTACAATTATTACAACTGTTATGCCAAGGAAGTGGGATTTCGTGTTAGGGTGAAGAACTCGTGGTTCAAGCGGAATAGTCGGGAGAAATATGGTGCAGTGCTTTGTTGCAGTAGTCAGGGTTTTAAAAGAATTAAAGATGTTAATCGCTTAAGAAAGGAAACAAGAACTGGTTGTCCTGCAATGGTAAGGATGAGGTTGGCGGACTCCAAGAGGTGGAGGGTGTTAGAGGTCATGCATGAACACAACCACTCATTAGGGGCTAAGATATACAGACCTGTTAAGAAGGTGAGTACTGGAAACAAAAGGAAGTCCCTTTCAAGTTCAGATGCTGAGGGACGTACCATTAAGTTGTATCGAGCACTTGTCATAGATTCAGAAGGTAATGGGAACTCAAGTCTGAATGCAAGAGATGTAATGAATTTTTCTGAACTTCCTGATCAACTGAACTTTAAAAGGGGTGATGCACAGGCTATTTATAACTACTTTTGTCGGATGCAGTTGACGAATCCAAACTTCTTTTATTTGATGGATCTCAATGATGAGGGGCATCTGAGAAATGTGTTCTGGGTTGATGCTAGGTCAAGGGCTTCTTGTGGTTACTTTGGTGATGTTGTTTATATTGACAACACGTATTTGTCAAGTAAATTTGAGATCCCATTGGTGGCATTTGTTGGAACGAATCACCATAGCCAGTCTGTTTTACTAGGTTGTGGCCTACTTGCAGGCGAGACAACTGAGTCTTATATTTGGTTGTTCAAGGCATGGATTACATGTATGTCAGGTTGCAGTCCACAAACTATTATTACAGACAGGTGTAGAGCTTTGCAAACTGCAATTGCAGAGGCGTTTCCAAGAGCTCATCATTGTTTTGGATTGTCGCATATCATGAAAAGAGTACCAGAAAAACTGGGAGGATTGTGCCACTATGATGCTATAAAAAAAGCGTTTATGAAAGCAGTTTATGAAACTTTGAAAGTGATTGATTTTGAAGTAGCATGGGGATTTATGGTCCAGCGATTTGGAGTTGGTGATCATGAATGGCTTCAGTCATTATATGAAGATCGTGTTCGGTGGGCTCCTGTTTATTTAAAAGACACAGTTTTTGCTGGAATGTCCGCTGCACGGCCTGGTGAGATCCTAAATCCATTTTTTGAGCGATACGTGCATAAACAAACTCCTTTAAAAGAATTTCTGGACAAGTATGAACTAGCATTACAAAAAAAGCACAAGGAAGAAACTATTGCAGATATTGAGTCCAGAAGCATAGGCCCCACTTTGAAAACCAGATGTTCATTTGAGTTGCAGCTGTCGAAGTTGTACAGCAAGGAAATATTCAAGAAGTTCCAATTTGAGGTGGAAGAAATGTATTCTTGTTTTAGCACCACACAGATACACGTTGACGGGCCGATCATTATATTTTTGGTCAAAGAGCGTGTTCTGGGTGAGAGTAGTAGGAGGGAAATTAGAGACTTTGAGGTTTTATACAACAGAAGTGCAGGAGAGGTTCGTTGCATCTGCAGTTGCTTCAACTTCTATGGGTACTTATGCCGCCATGCATTGTGTGTGCTTAACTTCAATGGAGTGGAGGAGATCCCATGTAAGTATATACTGCCACGATGGAAAAAGGATTACAAGCGCTTGTATGTTCCAGACCATAGTTCCAATGATGTTGATTCTACCGATCATATGCAATGGTTTAATCAATTGTATAGAAGTGCTTTACAAGTTGTGGAGGAAGGAGTGATTTCTCTTGAACATTACAGTGTCGCACTAGAAGCTTTTGAAGAGTCACTAAATAGGGTTCGTGAGGTAGAAGAAAAGCAAGCATAATCCCGCCATAGGAAGCTGCTGCAAATTCTCTGTAAATATAATTGCAGTCTTGTAGGGCTGTGTTAGGGTGGCAAGATTGAACTGTTGGACTTGCAATTGCAAGACTAGGGATTCTGAGTTGGGTGAGCATCTCTTTATACAAAAACAATAAGAGGAGCAGAGTCTCCAAATTCTTGTTGCCATTATCTTACTGCAGTGGAACCATAGGGTAGCTAGGTGATGGCTGATTAAATAATTTCAGTCTTCTGTGATTTTCCTCCCTCTCCATTTTGCTGAGGGTTGGCTTGTACCTGTTATTTTGTAGAGTGGTAAATACACAATATCTTCATCTCCCATCTTTGCTTCAACCCAACTGGTAAAGTCTCTAGCAACCTGTAAGGTATTTACATCATAAGCTAATTAACATTTTATTTATAAGTGACTCATTCATTGTTGCAAAATAGTGAGATTTAATTAATTTTTTTTCAATCTATATACTATATATTCTCAAGTAATGGAAATTTTCCCTTCACTTTTATTTTTTTGAGGAAAATACCTAAACTAAACAAAGAAATCTCATTTACTTTTTTCCTTAATGTTTTATATTTTATTTTTTCTTCCTTTTTCCTTCTTCTTTAGATTTTCATTCATGCATTTACTAATTCAACATCTAAAACAATGAACTATATGCATAATCTCTTTTTTATTGATTTAATTTTAAGTGAATTTGGCTTTGTATTTTCACTTATTTGAGTTGTAACTCTATTTGGTTTATTGTAGAAATACCTCAATTTAGTCCCGACCCGTGTACTCTTTTAAATTGGATCACAAATGTATCATGTTTACCAATTTGGTACCAATTGTAACTCTCAAGCAAGACCTATTAATATTCATTAATTTTCCTATCAATCTTTATTTAAAATGATGCCGTTCTATTGCATAGAATATGTACATTAGATGTAGTTAAAAAAAAATCCCATTAGTTAGAAAATATTAAGAGAAACTAACAAAAGGACTCAATTGAGAAATACAAGAAATATGTGTGGCCTAAGTGATAAGAATGTTTGCATTTATTGGAGAAAACCACCATGCTATCCTCTTGAGCTGCGGCATGCTTGCCGGCGAAACCACTGAATCATATGCATGGCTGTTGAGGGCATGGCTTACTTGCATGTTCGGACGTCCTCCGCAAGCTGTCATCACTGACCAATGTAGAACCTTGCAAACTGCTATTGCTGATGTTTCCCAAGAGCTTCTCATTGTTTTATTTTGTCACGTATCATGCAAGGAATTCCAGATACTATGGGAGAATTGTTTTATTTGAAGCAACTCAAGTATCATTGACTAGAGTAGTTCACTACTTCCTCGAGCCTGAGGGATTTGAAGCTGCTTGGGAAGAGATGACACAGCGTCATGGAATTGGGGATCATAGATGGATCCAAGCATTACACGAAGACAGGAAAAAACGGGTTCCAGCTTATTCGAAACATGGCAGGAATGTTACTGCTGCACTAAAATGAGACTGCCATCTTTAATTTCTTGAAGGACATCTCTGGATAGCCATACTTCTCTCAAAGTAATTTGGGACAATTATGATCAAAGCTCTACAGGAAAATCATCGGCTTGAATCCTTGGCTGATATGGATTCGAGAAATTCAAGTTTTATGCTAAAACATGTTACTTGGAGCTGCAGCTGTCAAAGTTGAACACAGAGAAAATCTTGAGGAGATTCATAAGGGAGGTGGAGGGCATGTTCTCCTGTTTTAGAACAAGACAAGCTTATGTTGATGGGCAGGTGATGACATATATTGTCAAAGAACAAGTTGAAATTGAAGGAAGCAAGCGGGAGACTAGGGATGTTCTTTGTGCTTGTGGATTGTCTATTAAGTAGGCATGCATTAAATGTTCCTAACCAAAATGGCTAGGAGGAGATCCCGCCGCGATATATTCTCACGCGATGGAGAAAAGATATGAAGCGTTCTTATGTTCTTGATCACAACTGCCGTGGTATCAATACTAATAGTCCAATTCACAGGTACGACCATTTGTACAAATGCTATGTGCAGGCTGCAGAGGAAGGAAGGAAATCACAAGATTGTTACTAAGCTATTGATGCGAAACCGTGGATATAAATATTCCAAACCCACAAATGAACAACCTAAAAAAATCAAAATTCAAGTTCGGAGAAAAACCTTAATCTAAAAATAATTATGTATCTAAAAACAAAAAAGTATTACAAAGAACTTTGATATATTATTTATAGCAAAACATGAACTCAAAGTATATAAAGATACCATAAAATTAGTTATATCTTGATTAATCAGTTGTTGATCTTTGTCCTAGCTAAGAACATGATTTGCCTGAATTATTCATAACAAAAGGCCCTTAAAATTTAACAACTATGAAAAACATATATAGTTCTTCTTATAAATAACCCTAAAGATAATTGATCCAAGGTCCAAAACAAAACCCAAAATAACTACAGTCCAAAACACTTGGTAAACCCTAAATAACAACTAATGGGTTATCATGAATCCAAATTAAAGTTAAAGTTTAAATTAAAACTAAAATAAATCCACAATAATGAAAATAACACAAAACTCAAATAATAAATCCAATTCTTTATTAAACAAGCTTAAATAGTATAAAATAAACAAAGTAAATACTTTAACCCTCATTTCTGTAAGTAGTTAAGATAAATAAGAAATCTTTACCACATTTAAAAATTATATTATTATTCATTAAAGATCATTGTAGAATTAAAAAACTTCCAAAAATAAGCTACTAAATATCCTTGTATCATTATGAAAAAATCATTTTCAAATAAGAAGTCCACAAGTTAAAAAACAACATATAAAAAATTGTGTACAACACATTATGACTTATAATGTGATACCTTTCTTAACTCTAACAAGCTTGAAATTTTAACTCAGTATAGAATAATACCTCTTGAAACTTTTGGTAAAATTTCAACTCGATCCAACAATTGAATTTTAATGTATACTTGTTAGTTCAAAAGCGAACAATAGAAAACATTACGCTAAAATCTGAATCTGATTGTTCAACTCTTGCATAGATAGTATCATTTTCTCTCCTTACAAGAGGATTCATCCTTGAATCTATAACTTGAAGAACAACCCCTAAAAGCAATAAACCACTTTCAACCTAAAACAAAGGATCACCATCAAAATCCTATATAGTCTTATTAACAAATAAAATATTCTGAATAAACTTCTTCTTCACATACAAACTCTTATTTTCAGTCATACAGGAAGGGGAATCCTCAGTCAACCCTATTTAGTATTGAGAAGTGATGGATTATTCAATGTACTTGGAAGCACAAGAATGCAAAGCCAAATGATGTTAGAAAAATAGGATTATTTGTCATTATAGAACCCAAGAGAAAAAGGATCAACAACGAACAAAAGCTAAAAGATAAGTTGGATAAGCTAATAATTGAGCTAAGTAACAACAGGACTCAACATAAATTCTTAGAAAACCAACTATTTGAAGAAGAAAAGATGAAGGCCTTCCTAAACCAGTAGTTGAGAGAGAAGGATGAATAGATTACCATATTAATAAAAAAATTATAATGAGAAAATAACGATCAAGAAATGGCCATGAGGTCTAAGGAAATTATGCATGGGATCCAAGAGCAGTTCAAGAAAAAAGTGACCAACTATTATGACCTAACAAATAAGATACATGCTAACAAAGGATTGATAGCTTTTTTTTAAAAAAAAATGGATCACAACAGAATGAGGTTGGAGACTGAAAAAGAGAAGAATAGATTGGCTAATCTCAATATTGAGGAAGAAAAAAAGTTTAAGAGCTCAATACAAGACCAAACTGATGATGAGAGAGAAATAATAAAGGTAGCCGAGTCAAACATGAGAGAGTATCAAAATAAAGCAAATGCTTTAAGAGATCGAATTTTTGTAGTCCAGTCTAAGCTAGAGTTTTAAGAGGAAAAGCTAAAGAAACTAAAAGAGCAATACTTACAGTCTGAAGAAGAGTTAAGATAAAAATTCAATTGGTAAGATCACATCAGTCACTTTAATGTACAACTAAACATGAACATAACTAAGCTCACTATTGAACGAGAGGAACTTTCAAAGGTTAGGAATCAAATTCAACTACTAGAGAAGATAATCCAGATATTGGATAAGAACAACAAGTCACTAGCTACAAGCAACAATATGTTGCTTCAAGATAACACTTTCAAGAATGAGCAGACAAACAAGTTGATTGATATGGTGGCTTATAAGGCAAATGAGTTGTGAGTGAAAGCCTCCATGATCTATAATAATAGTGGCAACTATGAAGAGTAATTTAGTGAGGTTTCAACTTTTATAAAAAATATAGCCAATAGAGAGGTGTCATTTAAGACTAAGTTAACATGTATAAGAGTTTTATTCCATAATGTAAACTTTTTATATGAAATACTTGCTTTTGATGAATGAAAAGGGCTTAGAACCATTATTTTATGGTACTTTCTATTGTGTATAAAATTCAAACAATTTAAGGACTCAAGAAAGATCTCTTTAAATATATCATACTATGGATTTTGTTCTTGTAAAGTCATGGATTATCTCTTTGAACAAGTTAATCCATATCCAATACATGTGTACATACACTTGTATTTATAAGCATGCATACTTTTATATCTTAGAGTTTAAATGTTATAAGTGCATTCCATGTTGAAATATAGGTCCCTGAAAAAGCTCAAATTCATAAAGTTTACAAAGCTCGACTTCAGCAAAGAAATATGAAAGATGAAAAACTCACTCATCGTGATACCCATTTTTAAGAAGAGTTGGGTTCCCTAAAGGTTAGCATGGTTCATACAGCTAGCTTGCTCAAGCAAATGCTTATAAATACTTCTGGTAAAGGCCCATCTAATCAACCTGCCATTTTTATTTAGAATCAAGCAACAAATTAGCCTAATGAAAGGATTGGTGAATAGGGTCTGGAACCTTAGTATAATGCCGCATTTATGCAAACAACAATGTTAGCATCGACCCCTATAATTGTAGATACACTCATCAATGAATCTCATAAGAAAAATGACATGACTAAAACATTGATGTCTTCTCCCAAGTACAAGAGTGTCAAAATAATAAATAACCCGGCAAGACCGGGGTCTAACCACAAGGAGGTTAATTGTACAAATTATAAACAACAACAACAATAATAATAGTAGTAGTAGTAGTAGTAGTAATAATAATAATAATAATAAAGAAAAAGAAGGAGAAGAAGAAGAAGACGATGAGAACTTCAAGATGGAATATTAATGTAAGGATTAAACAATGATAATAACAAATGTCAAGGTTAGAGGTTCCATTAATGGTATGTCAAACAAGTATAATATAAA